>NW_024412411.1:9480799-9485213 GCF_014898765.1 Herpailurus yagouaroundi | reverse complement strand
TATATAAAATCAACTGATTGCCCAAAATCTAGAGAATATCAGTTTTGCTCTAAATCTCCCCGGTCATTGTGAGAACACTCATACTTAGTAAGTTCATATGATTTTCCTTCGTTCTCAAGGGCAGCAAATGAACAGTAGAGCTGTCTTTCCACAGAGAACAGCCTTTTGTAATTTGTATGTCATGTGCCCCAAATTATCTCAGATGTAAAACAGTTGTGCCTTTCAACAACTCTTCAGTCATTGAGAGAAATCCTTTCTACCTTTGTGGAACAGAAGAGTTCTATCTAGACTATTTGCACTCACTTAGACCTCTTGGCTGGATCATCTTATAGAATATATAAGATGGTGGACCAAATATATATATATTTCGTGGACCAAATATGGAAACAATAAAAACGTTATGACTAGGTTCAGAATTTGATGGTCATGTCTAGGGAATGTCTATTTGTACTTATGCAGCTAGAAAATTTACCTGATATTCTGCTGACCTGTTTGTTTTTAGACTTAGTCCCAACTGTGCAAACTTAGGCATATCCCAGAAAAGGGCCTCAGCCTCAAGAGCTACAAAATGGACATATACACAATGAGTCTTCTATCATTTTGGGATGTTTTTGGCCACATAAGTGAAGAAAACAGCAACTGTAATACTTTAACCAATGAAGACATTTATTGTCTGGATATAGGATAGATCCAAGGCTCAATCATGTCCTCAGAGGCCCTCCCACATTTCTGCTTTGCCAAATCAGGGTAACGGCCCCTCATGATGGCATAATTTGTGCCCAAGAATCATTTCAAGATAAGCCAGCCGCTGGCAGACATTTAATATCCTTTCTGTAAGACCCTTCTTAAAGAAAGGAAATTACTTCTAGGTACTTCTCTCAGGCCTTATTCACCAGGATTGAATCACCTACTATTCCAAAAACAATTACTGCCATGGCAAATACTTGTCTTAAGGCAATACACTCTTGGTTTTACAAAGTTATGTAATTTTGGTCTCTAAAATGCTTGTAACTTTTTCTAACAGATTACATGTTTTCTACTAGAACATAAGAACATTTTCCCTCACATTCATATCATACGATTTTCTAATTCTTAGCCATCTGAGGATTATAAAGCGGTAGTTCATAGGTATTACACACCACACACACACACACACACACACACACACACACAGGCACACTTTCTATCAGATTCACAAAACGACTGCAATTTGAAAACACTATGATTCCAAATCTGTGCAGAAGGAATAGTCACATATATTGTTGGTGGTTATAAAGTTACTAAGACCTATATGGAAGCCCTTTGGCAATACCTCTCAAAATCTCAGCGTGAGGTGTCTCTGACCCAGCTATTCTAATTGCAGCAATTCATCCTAGAGATACACTTGTACCTCGTGAATTGCTGTCCATATTGAGATATTCATTAAAAATATTTATTGAGAACCTATCATTGACCAGGCCATGTTCAAGCTGTTGGGGTATATTTTAGGAATTAAATAGGAAAACATCCCAGTCTTTATGGAGCTTACATTTTGGTACCTCATTAAAGTATTGAGTGTCAAAGATAGAGGCCAACACTCACCCATAATACATGAGGCTACTTTCGAAGGGAGACCTTCTATAAGGAAAGATGCCTTATTCTCATTTTAACAGATTTATAGAATTTTGTTACATGATATGCCATAATTTAATTAGCTTTTTACTGAGAAAGAATAAAATTCTGAGAAGGATTTGATTATTCTATGGCCATCTCAACAAGTAGCATCTAAAACCAGTTTTTAAGCACAAGATGAGAAAGCTTTACCAGTACTATATAGAGCAATCTCCAAGAGGTATTGTTAAACGAAAATTAGAGAAAACAATATCTGTATTTGCTTCTAGAATGCATACAGTGTTTCTGGAGGGAGAGATAAGAAATTAACTATTACCATCTTAAAAGGTATAGGCAGGGGAACTGGGTATCTGGGAATGGAGGGAGAGGAGGACTTTTCACTATAAATATATTTTGTGAGTATATGACAACTAAAAATATATATTTATTACTTAAGTTGAAAATAAAAAAATGTTATTATGTTTTTATTGTTAAAATATGAATTTTATTTTACTGTTACTGTTACTAAAAATCGCATTTTACATTTTTCTTGACTGATAAGAAGTGCTTTATTTTCTGAGTGTTATTTCTACTAAGTTTAGTTCATTGAAATATTTTTGCCAGTCTCGTATTGGTTTATGATGTTCTTTAATTAATAGGAACCTTCAGTTTTAATAATAATAATAATAATTTATATTATATATATATGATAATAATAATAATAATTTATTGTAGATAAAAATTTTAGTTATGAGCTCCTTCCAAACCCCAACAGCATAAACACAATCAGGTGTTTTCATGAACCTTATATTACTTTTAATCCATTTGAAATTTATGTCATTTATTGTTTAAAAAAACTTTCCAACTTCATTTTTCCTCACATATTTTACTAAACAATCGATCATTGACTCACTGGTGTGTGATGTCTTTTCTTGCCTTTGTGTGAGCACCAGGATAATGGTTCATCCACGGCTAATCCATCACTATAAAGCCCCAGGATGCACAGATCATACTCATCATGTGTAGTTTCTTTCCAGGCATTCTTCTTTTTTAATCAAAACTCAGCTGAAAACTGTGGGGGACCCTTTCCAGATCTCTGGTGCTCTCTCTCGGCGGCCCTTTCCTCTCCAGGAGTGTGTACTAAAAATTCTAGCCACTTTGACACCCCAGAATTCTAGCTTTGGCTCTTCAGCCCAGGCTCCACCTGAGCTCTCATTTTGAGTGCTGTGGTTTGGAAGCTCTCAAGGCAGAATGGGGAGGCAGCCACAGGACTCACTTTGTTTTTCAGTTCCCAGATATCTTGGTCCTATACTGCTTAATGGCCAAAGTCTGAAGACCCTTGTTTCATATTTTTTGTATCTTTTTTTGTTTGTTTCAGACAAGAGAGTAAGTCCAATTTGTATTATTCCAACTTGTTTGGAAGCAGAAGTGTTCTATAATATATCTTAATACATAGTAAGGTGAGTTTCCAGCTGTGTTCTTATTTGTCTATATGTACCTAGCTTTTGCTATACTTTTAAAATATTTTTGCATGGTCCTCCCAAAAACCCACTGGAATTTTGAACCAAATTACATCGAATTAATAGATGAAATTGGGGGGGGTGACCTCTTCACAAGGTTAAGTAGTTATATCCATCCATATATGAGAGTATTTATATATTTAGGTCTTCTTTTAATTCTTTTATTAGAACTGTATATATTTTTTAATCTTCTTAAAGTGACTAATCTCTATTAGTTTAATTCCTAGATACTTTAGAAAATTTTTGGTAGTGTTACAGTGGTCTCATTTTCTTTTTTATCTCATGGTTGACTATTAGTATAGAGGGATACTCTTGATTGCATATACTGAATACATAGCCAGAAATTTTATTTACATTCTCTAATTAGCTCCAGTTAGTTGTTTGCTGATTATTTTTGATAACCTACATACATTATGCTATCATATACTTTTTATTCTTCCTTTACAATCTTTAAATTTCTTACTTCTTTTACTTTTATTAATGCATTGTGCACTATTCAGTGCACCTTGAACAATATCAGTGACAGATAGAAATGTATCATATCTCTAACCTTAAGAGAATGACCTACATTTTCATATTCAAATGTGGTATTTTCTGCTTTTCATTAGTAGACAGCCGTTAGTTAAGTAAAGGAAATTCCCTACTCAGTATTTCTAGAAATATTTTATATTTAATCAATTAGAAATGTTTATTTTTCTAGATCTATTGAAATGCTCTTTTTTTTTTAGGTTTATTTATTTTGAGAGTGGGAGAAAGCATGAGTGGGGGAGGGGCAGAGAGTGAGAGGAGAGAGAATCGCAAGCAGGCCCTGCACTGCCAGTGTAGAGCCAAATGCGGGGCTCTAACTCAGGAATCGGGAGATCATGACCTGAGGCAAAGATGGACGCTTAACCGACTGAGCCATCCAGGTGCCCAAAATGCTTTTTGTTTTTTAACGTTTATTTATTTTTCAAGACAGAGATTGTGAGCAGGGGTGTGAGCAGGGGAGAGAGGAAGACACAGAATCTGAAGCAGGCTCCAGGCTCTGAGCTGTCAGCACAGAGCCCTACACAGGGCTCAAACCCAGGAACCCTGAGATCGTAACCTGAGCTGCAGTCCGACGCTCAACTGACTGAGCCACCCAGGAGCCCCTGAGAATGCTTTTTTTTAATGAATTGTGTCAGTAAATATTTCTGACACTGAAATATTCTTACTGAGCATTGTGTGTGAGATATTCTAATATAATATAATGAAGAGAAGGGAAGGGAAGGGAAGGGAAGGAGAGGAGAGGAGAGGAGAGGAGAGGAGAGGAGAGGAGAGGAGAG
>NW_024412411.1:9435887-9480789 GCF_014898765.1 Herpailurus yagouaroundi | reverse complement strand
AGGAGAGGAGAGGAGAGGAGAGGAGAGGAGAGGAGAGGAGAGGAGAGGAGAAGAGAAGATGTGTGTGGAGATATTACATATATAATGTCTATTTAGAGAGATCAAAATTATTTTCTTTTATCTTCATCAAAAGAGGAGATAAGCTATCATGGTAGCATGGGTCTAATCTTCTATCCCTCAAATTTTAGGCTCTAGAACCAGAAAGAACATACATATTTAAATGAGTTTAAGAACTTTGGACATTTCCTCTTCTATGAAAGTCAAGAGAGGGATGAGAGTCAGGAATAAAATTATATCCTATCTTGACTTGAAAGGTCTAGAGGAGATTACATAAGATATCCAATCCGAATCTCTCTTTTCGGCTCTACATCTTTGTTTCCCCATGAATTCCATCCCTACATCCTCGCCTCTTCCCTCAAACCTCATTGCGGTAGGCTTTCAGGTTCTTTCACACTTCCAGGTTTTTATATATACTGTACCTTCTGTGTAGCACAACTTTCTTGTTTCACTTGGAGTTACTTGATTAGCAGTTGATTCTGCCTCTTGCTGGATTAAGAAAATTAAAATTTATTGGAAAGGTAGCTCACAGCACAGACATAGAGGAACTGGAGCAGTGCTGTAGGTCTGGACAGCAGGAAACCTTTGACCATCTTATCCAGCTGTCACATAAAAAATCTACTCTGGTGCTCACTTCACATATTACTAAAATTAGAACAATGCAGAGAAGATTCAGGATGGCATGCAGATTTGTGAAGTGTTCCATATTTTTCTGTATTATATATTCAAAGTTGCTAAGAGACTAGATCTTAAATGTTCTCACCACAAAAAAAGAGATGCTAATTATGTGATAGGATAGATGTATTAGCTAACACTATAGTAGTAATTATATTGCATTATATAAATATATCAAATTAACACACTGTATACCTTAAACTTATCCAGTGTCATATGTATATGTATATATATATATACATATATATAAATATATATATATCCACATATAACATATATATGAATTATATCCTATTACTTTTTTAGTTAAAAATACATATTCCAAATGATTTCCTTATCACTTTGTTAGTCTACTTAAGATTCAAAGTCCTTAGAGAAAGATTGCAGTTGGACTTGCTTATATTTTCCACCATCTATTGATAGGGTCAGGATACCTGGACTTATCATCCCACTAAGACTGATCACACAGGTGGTGACACCATTTTCTCAAGGAAAATATTTGATTTTAGAAGCAGGAATGGGTTCTGGCAACACCGCAAACAAGACGTGTTCACTGCATTTCCACACCTCATTGTTTGGTTAACCTCCATTTATTAATCAAGTTGTTGTTTTGGAGTCATAGCTTCATTTAAGAATGCGTTAAGTATCCCGTTTCCATATTCCCATGGCATCTCATTTCTTCTCTGTGTCAACATTTACACATCACAGTACTGTATTCCTGTTACCTCCACAGAGGATGAGATACTTGGTAACAGAAACTCTAACCCAACTCCTAACCCTAGCTATGTCTTCCCAGATATTAGCACATTGTGCTTGGCAAATTGTGGGTGCTTAGTTATTATCTTGGGGAAGGGAAGGAGAGAGGGAGGGAGGAGGAAGAGGGGAAGGGAAAAGGAAGGAAGGAAAAGAAAAGAATGGAAAAAAGGGAAGTGATGAAAAAGGGAATCTAGAACAGAATAAATGACAGCTCAGCAGGATGGAGAAGGCTTTGAGTGATAACCGTCCAAAGAACTAAGCTCCCCTCAGGATGATGCATTCCTTATGATAGAAGACCCTTAGTTAGTTGACCATGTGACCCATGGGCTGTGGAAGGACTTGAAACTCTGAAAAGGAAATCGAACCTGATGACGTTTAAGGTCCCTTTCAACAACAAGAGCATGTGATTCCCTGATACAAGATCCTAAATGATGAGGACTTGGTGGGTGGCCAGGGTTGGAGGGGGAGCACAGGAGGACCAAATCTAAAGGAACAGCCCAATCTATACATAGGGGAAATCTCTGGTTAACCTATGTGTACTCCTGTGCTTTCTAAGCCCTCTCTGATTTGTAAACACCTATGAAGAAATAATTGTCTTCCAATGATTGCCTTAAGAGTAGTTTGGCTCTCACTTCTTTTAATAGATGCACTAAAGACATTAGGAAGCTTCTGGAATAAGATAGCCTTGTGATTTTTTGATGTGTACCTCAAGCCTTAAAAAAAATAAGAGAATATGTGTGTCTAACTTAAAGGTTCCTCAGACCTCTTGGGATCTTAGTTTTCAACATCAGCAAACCTTTGATATTTGGGTTTGTTTTGCCATTGGCAAAATACTACTTCTATTGCTAAAGGGATGCCAGGAACTTTAGATGGCCTTTTTGAAAGTGAGAAGATTTTAAAAACTAATATTTTTGTATTTGGTATAAATAAGTTAGGACTTTGCGGATTCATTTTCTTTGAAACAGACATGCATGTGATACTTGCTGGTAGATCTGTATCAAATAGCATTTCAGTTTGCTTTAAATGAAAAACTTTTAAAATCAAGACTTTGAAGTGTTTCTTCCAATGCCAAATTGCCCAAAAGTTACCATTCTTTGGCTTGCTCTGATATACAAAACCTCATCATATATGACAGAAGACATTATCAAGTATTAAAACAAGCTGTTAACCCATTATAAAAGAGAGGATCATTGCAAAATAACCCTTCAAAAACTGAAAAGATTAAGAACAAAACCCCATATGATACCAAGATACAAAATTATAACTAACCATTTCTCTTTGTTAGATAACATATCCTAGTTAACATCTGCTGAATACTTGGATTTTAATCAGTATTCTAAGCATGGGTTCTCTGGTTGTGTTCCTATTTCCAATAGATAAGCAAACGGTCAAACATCAAGATGTATACACATGTGAAGCTGCAGCTAAGAGCCAGGCTGGAGAATGGAATTTCTCATTAGAAAGGACATGGAGGGGAGACACATCTGGAAGGCAGTGCTTTGTGTTGATATCCCCTGTTTCTTTCGTGTGGCTTGAAGAGGGAGTGACAAGACTCAGACAAAGGCTAAAGTCACGGCATCCATCCACTAATCATTTCTCGGTTAGCTCTTGTCAGAAAGATGAAATACATTTCCCAAGGGTACCAGTTATGTCTGTATGTATTCCTGTGAGTGTGAGTGTGTGTGCATGTCCGTGTGTGAGTGTGTGAGTGTGTGTGTGTAGTGGGGACGTGATTATATCTGGATAGTATTTTACAAAGTAATTTCAGGTTTATTCTCTTTTCTTATCTTGAAACTTACCCTGGGAAGTAAGACAGACCTATTTTACAGATAAACATAAGGAGGTATGTTGTGGCTGAAAGGCATATCCAAGGTGATTCGTCTACTTTTTAGAATAGCTTACACAGAAAACCACATTCTGCTTCTACACACTTGTCACTGAGCCTCAGTTTTTTTCATGACTGTAGGATCTTACAGATTTTTGAAAGATTTAATGAGAATGCATATAAATGCATGGCACATTCTAAATACTCCAAAAAGTGGCTAAAAAAATTCTGATGCTTTTTTCTAGGCTCTTCCACTATATCAGATTGTATTTTCCAGAACAAATGAGTTTTTTATCTGTGATCTCATTTATTGTATCCATGTAGACACTCACTTAGAATATACTATCCATTCTTTGTACTTGCCACACGGGGTAATCCCATCAATTAAGCCTTTCTTCAGGGGTCCTCTTGCCCTGCTGCTGCCATTGCTACTAGTACAGGTCAGCCATTCGGCTTGCAGAGAGAAAAATGTGCCCATGAATACATTCTGCATACCAACAAAGAAACAATGGGCAGGAAGTAAGAGTCAGCAGAAAAGAAAAGGCCCCGCCATGTTGTGATTTTCCTCTGACTGACCAGGTAGTAGGTTTGATTGTGAAGTGATGGCAGCTAGTTCCTTTAGGAAGGCACAAGGTGGAGGGTGGGGGGTGTAAGCTGTCTATTGCAGACTGGTATAATTAAGTTTGTATTTCACCTGCTGCTGAATCTAATTATCGCTCAAGTGAGCAAACATTTTGGTTTTTCAGGGCTGAGGGGTTTCCTGGGGTGTGGCACTTTCAGCAATAAAAACAGAAAAGTCTCAAGTAAACCGGGACCAGTGTCACTCTAGGCCTTGCCCAGTTTGTTAAAAACTATAAACATGATACTTCAGGCTCCCATGGGAAGCTCTTCAGCTGCCTCTGCTGGGCAGCATTAGCCTCGCCTTCTAGAAGCCCAACACAGACCCATCTGTATAAAAGGATTTGTTTCCTGAGTTACATTCTTCTTATTCACACCCCTATAGAATGTGCAGGGAGAAAAAGAGTTAACAAATAGATATTTATAATCCCATTTACATTTGTCTCCCATAGTTTTCCTTAAACTTTGGCACCTGCTACCGCTTCTCTGCTAGCAGAAAACAAAAGGAATCAAAAAGAGCAAACAAATGTTAATGAGAAAATTCAGAAGCAGCTGAGATGCTTAGTTTTCAATAGCTTTCTTTTTCCATAAACATGTGGACACATAATTTGATTTTCTCCTGTGTCTTTCTTACATGGTTATTTTTTTCTCATAATAAGCCCATTTTTACTTATGGTCAACTCAAAAAGTAAAGGCTAAAAACAATACCGGTAAGTGCTAAGGTTTATTGGTTACCCACTATATACAAGGCACTAGACTGAGCATTTTAATCTGATTAATTAATTGTTCTTTCAGCAGTTTCAGGAATCAGGGCATCACATCTATTTTACAGTTGAGCAGAATGAGGCACAAAGAGGTAAAGCAACTTACCCAACTGTAATCAAACAGCTAGTGAAAAAAACAAAAACAAAAACAAAGACAAAACTATGATTTTTGAGCCCAAAATCTTCAGTGATTAATCTCAAGAGCTCGTGCTACAGTACACTTCACAGGTGATCACTAGAGCATCATTATCTTCAGGCCCTTGGCCACTTGCACAACTATGGGGACTCGTGGCCTGGAAAGACTATCTGCATCTAACCCTTTTGTGCCTTCAGACTTTGAAAACTATAAGCATTTTTTCCTCTGTGCTTGCAAACTCTCCAAAGACACATAGTGCGAAGAATACAAACATTTCCCATCTTTCTCAGCCTCCCCATATTTCTTGAAAAATTAAAATCCCAAAAAAACCTAAAATAAACAATGCAAGACAAATTATAAAATACATTTCTTCTGGGACATTGCCTGGTGCCCCTGATGAAGGACACAATGAAAAGGACATATAAACACCAGAATCAGACAGCCCTAGGGTTAAATGTCTCATGATGAGTATTTAGGGGCCACATCAACCAGGAGGAGTTATTTACCTTTGCCAAGCCTCAGTTTCCTCATTTGTAAGATGAAGATTACAGTATGTACCATGGCCTCTCTCCTGTCAAGCTATCCACTTCCCATCTCCTGGTTTTGCTCTAATTGGTTACTACTCTATTTATGGTCATGGTAGTTGCAGAGAATTCTTACTGCCGAGCAGAGCTTCTGTCTTGAGCCCTTATGGATGTTATCTCTCCCAGTAAGAAAATGGAATGGAAAGTTACATTTAGTGAGGGCCTGTCACTATATGTCTCATGCTGTAGAACTATATTATTTCACTGAGTCCTCATAACACTCATGATACGCTTTTAGTTTTACATAACATTCAACTGCAGTGGTTTAACCAGGTGGCAATCTAAATTTTCTCCTGCAACCATTCCAGGGCTGATATACTGACTCCAGGATTCTCTGGAGTTGTGATATGGCTGTTCAGACTCCATCATTGCCTCTGTGTTCCCAACAAGAAGAAAGAGAATATCAAAGAGCAAAGGGTGAATGCCATTTGAGTCTGTCTGCGTTTGAAAAATTTTCTCCAAAGCTCCAGGGAGTGACTTTCATATATATCTCATCATTAAGAATTGTGTCACAAACTGCAAAGAAGGGCTAGGAAATCTGGTTGTTTAAGCTGGGCATATGTCCACCCTAAACTTAATTAGGGGGTTATTAGCAAAGAAGAAGATAAAAATTGACACCGAGGAAGCTACCAGAATGGTCTATAGCATCGTTCTCCAAATTCAGTGAGCATGCAGTGATTTTAATGATCTGTGTTCACCTGTTTCAGAGAGATTAAGAAGCCAAGCACAGGTGACACAGTACAGCTCACCTCTGTCACCTCTGTTCACTCTATTACATCCTTTTGAAGGGTCATTGCCCCCCAACAAGGATGTTCCTTCATGAAGAAGCTGAGAGAGAAGCATCTTATATTTTCCTTGCTTCAGTATCATGGATGATTTGGAAATGTAATTTTGTGTGTACCTCGTATGTGTCAGGAACCATTCCAGGTAGTTATTTTCCCTGATGAAGATTCCCTACCTCAGCAAAGGTAGGCCATCTTTCCATCGCTAAGAAGTGGAAGACTGGGGCTCTTTGGCAGGTGGGTCAAGTCCCTTCCATCTGTATCACATAGTGTAACCAACCAAGAGTATCTAAAATTTAGTAGAAGGAATCTCAAAAACAGAACTGCCTGGAAGACATGTAATTGCAGGGACTCTAGACGGTGGCCTCACATCCTGGCTGGGTGTGGATTTTTTTTTAATTGTGGCCCTGAATCAGGACAGGAAATGTGTAACAACAAA
The DNA here is from genome assembly GCF_014898765.1 of Herpailurus yagouaroundi. Classification (NCBI taxonomy): domain Eukaryota; kingdom Metazoa; phylum Chordata; class Mammalia; order Carnivora; family Felidae; genus Herpailurus; species Herpailurus yagouaroundi. The sequence goes on along the minus strand of NW_024412411.1, from coordinate 9,474,153 downwards.
AGCTTTTATCCCTTTTCTAGTTTGTATTGTTATAGAAGCCCAGTAATAAAAAATCCTAATCGCAATATAGGTCTCAGTATATCTCATGCATATTATCTCCTCTTGGTTCTTCTAACAACCCCTAACAGTGGACGAGGCAGGGACTTAGCCCTTGTGTTTGAACGAAGAAGTGGCCATTCAGAGTGTTTAATGCAAAAGTAAGAGTTGAGATCACAGCCTTAAACCTGTGCTCTTGCCTCTTGTGTTCCTTCTATAAACTCATTCTCCCAAGTACTTCCTAAAGGAGCTTTCAGATGGAATACAAAGTGAAATTGCACTTTGTGAAAAACAGATCTTTTGTTACAAAGCATCTAAATTAATATCTAATTTCCTTGTCAATCTTGTATCAGATATTATTGAAAAACACTCAGCTATTTTTCTTTTTTCTTGAAAAAAATTAGTAATCAACTTATTTAGGAAAAAAATATTATGCACTAACAAACCACTTGACATTTTCTTAGACTAATTTTCTGCTGAAATTAGTGCCATTATATTAAAATAATAATTAATAGTTAATTGGAATTTATGTCAAATTTTTTTTTAATGTACAACATACTGGGGAAAAAAGTCTAATGAGTAAATCATCATCCGTGTTACTAGCATTATTGACAGAGATTTGTTGAGCACCTACTATAAGATCTTGTAGCATACCATGGGAATGAAAACGCCTAGGTTTATTAGACTATAGGTTTCCATGAAAGCCATGCATATATCATGTGTTCACATATTGATTGAACTGACAAATAAATAAAGGAAGGGTGAAAGGAAGGATATACTCATTCATTTGGGGAGGAAGAAAGCCTTTCTTCCTTTTCTAGTGTATGTTACAGTAGCCTGACAGAAAAGATACCTAACAGGAAGCATAGAGACGTTAACCCTTCCTTTTCACCCAGCACAGTATATAGCAATTGGATTGGAAACAGGCAGTTATTTCTGGATGAATGAATGGGCAGATATATATTTCAATACCATTATACTTCCTCTTTAGTCTCCTTCCTGCCCAGGGCCTTTGCTCTCAGAAGAACTCTTCCATATTTTGTCATGTGTGCCTGATTGAAAAATATTGAGATTAGCCCTTCTCAATATGACCTCCTTCTAAAAGTCGAATCTTGCTTTCATATGCTGCTCTTGGTCCCACTAACCCACTTGGGCAAGAGAATTGGAAAGCAGATAGCATCATAAGGAATCGCTGGTGTGTTGAAAGGATGGGCATCTAGTTCTGCAGAGTTGCTGGTTGCTCACTCTTCCTCAACACTCTGCCTCCCCGCCACCCCCGAAAGAAACCTTTTGTCCTTCCCTAATTAGTTATGGATAAGAAAAGTAGATATGCTCCTTTTGTGGTCTTTAATGAATTAATCCCTCATGAAATTTCTTACTGTGGCATAACAACAAAAGGTTGCAAGCTAATTACCATCCTCATTATTAGAATCTGGGCATGGAAAAATGGCTTCTTCTGGGATTCCTTTGCTTTCTTTGTCCAGGACTAAATCTCAGAGCAGGGAAGTGTTGGCATAGTAATACATTTCAATGCTAAAGAAGATAATGAGCAATACCAGGTGATTGGAGCAGAAACTGCAGGTGATACAGAGCAATTTGGTAGAAACTCTGACTTCTCCTAACTCTTCAGAAAAACAAGCCATTAAGCTGTTGTGGGACATTTTAAGTATAATCAAGATGCCTTAATTTGAGTTTGAAAGCTGACAGAATTAAATCACTGTGAATAAGTAAAGACACATATATTATGCTAAGAGGAATCATAAATGCAAATGTATAGGGGAACTTAGGAACAACGGATTTCATCAGTGACCCACCCAAGGCCACACAGGAAGATTGCACACACACATACACACGCATGTGTGTGTGTACGTAATTGTTATTCCTTAGAATAATCACACGAGAAGTACTGCCAATCTCCTATTTCATCAATTCTTAGATGCATATCTTTTCATACTTTAACATCTTTGAACTTGGAATGGATCTTCAATGTCTTAAAATCTCCTTGGGCAACTATTCAAGTTCTTCCAGAGAAGTTTGCTTCCAGTAGTCACATGGGGGCATTATCAAGCTGAGCCCACTTGATATTTTCTGCTTGAGAGGTTTTTGCTTTTGTTTTTTGTTTTTGTTTTTGTTTTGCTTTTTGCTAGGGGTGGAGGTATGCGGCAGTATAAATCTGGAAAGCAAGCCGCCCTGAACACTTTTGGTTCATGTTTTAAAGAGAGATTTCCACCCCCAGCCACACTTCCTGGATGCCTCTCATTATCTCCCCTGCACCAAGGTCAGAGCAAGAGATTCACGTGTGGGTCTTCTATTAGACTCCTTAGGTTGGCATTTTTCTTTTTTTAGTGCAACATTAGATGCCACAGATTCAGGAAGAGCAGCATTATTATCCCTCTTATATCCTTGAAAAAACTGAGGCCTAGAGAAGTTAAGAAACTTCCCCAACATTAAAAAATATCACTTGGATCCAAACCCACTTCTTCCTGATTCCCTGTGCTTTCTGGCACACCACCCTTTATTAAAACACAATTGTGTAACTTTAGGGAAAAAAATTCTCCTCTTTGTGTGTTGATTTTCTCACGTAAGAAATGAAAATGAGTTGAGTAAAATAATCTAGGAAGGAAGTAACGTTTGTTACTTACATATATCTAACACAGATGCCTAACAGTTAACTTTCATTTAATCATTAAATCATTTTACAGGTGATGAAAGTAAGACAGATGGGTAGAGAAACATGTCCAGGATCACAAAGAAAGTTAGTGGTAGAGATTATTGGTAGAACGCCAATAATCCTGAGTCCTGAGCCCTGCTGAGTCATGCTTGATCTCTGAACTCTTGGTACGGTGTTCTTCCCTATGAGATAATAGCTCCTTCCTGCAATGTATGATTGCCATGGTAAACTTCTTCCTGCAGCATTTGCTTGCTACAGTAATATTGTTGAGGGGTTCCCTGTTGCACATTATCCATATTGTGCATTGTCCTTTCTGCATATGGCTTGTTGGCTATTAGTGGCTACTTCTGTCCCCCAGCTAGATTTGGCCACATAAACAGAGCCTAGACAGAAGGACAGAAGAATCCACAAGAAGACAGATGGTATGGTTAGCTCCCAGCCACCTGCCACAGTAATCATAGGCTTTGCCCTTTCTGCTGCACCATAAATCCAGGCCACTACTGCACGGGGCCGGGATCTAAGGTCCTGAAGTTTGGGAGCTTTTTGGATTCTTGGTCTCTGCTTCTTATAGATATCTACAAACTCTGGGAGCTGCTCTCCAGATTTTTTCTTTAGCAGCTTTTTTTCCCCTCTAAAAGTTAGAAAATTCTGTCTGTGCTGGCATTTTAGAACCTGCTTAAGAAATAGCTTGATTCATTGCATCCATCCTTACTCATGGATGTGCTCTCCTCGTAGCCAGGCCAAGTCCCAGGCATGATGCCATTGGAAATGCAGAGCTTAAAAAAGATGCCAGGGCACCTGGGTGGCTCAGATGGTTAATTGTCCAACTTCGGCTCAGGTCATGATCTCATGGTTCATGAGTTTGAAACCTGCGTTGGGGTCTGTGCTGACAGTTCAGAACCATGACCCTGCTTTGGTTCTGTGTCTCCCTCTCTCTCTGCCCCTCCCCTGCTATCTCTGTCCTTCTCTCTCTCTCTCTCTCTCTCTCTCTCTCTCTCTCTCTGTGTCACAAAAATCAAACAAACAAACAAAAAAAAACATTTAAAAAGTTTTTAAAGATGCCACAAGGGGGCAGGAGAAAGTTGGTTCCCAGAGGTACCTACCTGAGTTCATTATGAAGGTGGCTCCTCTCAGGGACAGATTCACATTAACCAAACACAGAAAGATTGATGTATAAGGTCAGACTACAAAAGTGTTAAACCATAGTGACAGATTCTAGTAGCAGAAATTCGAATCAGCATAAATCAGGCTACAAGCCCACCTCTCTTTGGGAGCAACTCTACAAAACTGTAAAAGGATGATTGATAAAACAGAACAAGGACAATTAAAAGTGTGATCTTAAGTCATATCTTAACCAAAGCTGTCTTCCCCTCTATAGTCAATGGCTAAAAGTGATTAAAGCACAGATATTGGAGTTGAATGAACCAAGGTTGGGATCTGAGCTCTGCCACTGCTAACCATGTCATCTTGAGTGACCACTTTATTGTCATCCAGCCTGTTTTCCCACCTGTACAGTAAGAGTAATACCATTATGTACTACAGTAGCCAGAGTCCTATGTTAGGGGCTTAGCACAGTTTTTGGCTCACTACAGTCCCTTGATTCTTGGATGTTGTAAGCCATTCTCAAAGTTTTCAGGCACAAAGAAACACAGCAGAATTCAATATACACATTGATTGTAAGACACTTGTGGGTTTTTTTTTCATTGTTTCAAAACTAAAAGCAATGTCATTTTTTGAACCAAGAAAATAATGGTCATAGACTTTCAATATATGGAACTCTAGTTCTTATGCTCATTGTTAGTACTACTGTTTCAAGTGTCACCATGACAGGCAATGTCCTTTGGTTGAGACCTTATCTTCTTGCACTGCACTGGGATAAGCACTCCCCACTCCCATTACTCACGCCCACATCCCATAACAGTCCATCTACCTGACCATGCTACGTTCCTGTGTTACAGACTACAGTCTCTTCTTTTTTTTTAATGTTTGTTTGTTTGTTTGTTTGTTTGTTTTTGAGAGAGAGAGATAGAAAGTGAGTGGAGGAGGGGAAGAGAGAGAGAGGAGACAAAGAATCCCAATTAGAGGGCTCAAACTCACAAACCGTGAGATCATGACGCGAGCTGAGATGAAGAGTCATATGCTTCACTGACTGAGCCACCCATGGCCCCATGGACTGCTACCTCTTTTTCTAAGAACTTACTCAGAATTTGTGTCAGCACAGGGAAACAGCTTCTCAAGATATGCATGGTTCCCTGACATACCCTCACTTTGGAATTATTAGTGAAGCATCCTGTTTTCAGGGATCCTTTGTTTGGAAAGTTAGGCAGTCTTTATATGGAAAAAGGCTGTCCTCCTGTGCTCCCCTATGGAAATTTCCCTGTCCATAGCCAGCTAGATGATATGATGTGGGCAGTTGCAGAACTGTCCATTTGTAAGAATTGCCCATGCAGTGAGGAAGGCTGCAAAAGAATAAGGAATATGCATTCCATCTAGTGTTCCCAAGAGAATTCCAAATATTAGCTATTCAGGTATTCACTCTTAAAAAGTGTGTTTTAAAATTCATAAAATAAACATAACCCATTTCAGAAAGTTTGCCAAATAGAGAAGAAAAAAAATCCCTTTGTTACAAAACCCATAAGACAGCCATATTTTGATATATTTGTTATTTTGATGTATTTAATTATATTCTTTTTGCTAGGTGCAACACAGTTAAAATTATAATGTACATATTTTAAAATCCTTTTTTATTGTTAACTTAATATGTGAATTTTTCTATGTTGTGTAGAAACTCGCTAGTACAGCATATAAAGCTCTTTGTCTCTGGCTTCTGCCTTAAGTCTCACCTCTCTCTACTCCAGTGTCATCCTCTACCCACCCATACTGAATGGCACATGGTTCTTGAACATTAACCCCTTTGCAATTCATCTCTCACTCTTCCTTCACCTGGTGTATCACTCAGCTTGTCAGCAGGACACAAAATTCACCTCTAATTGTTCAGATGAAGAGGCTTTAATATAGGAACCACTTACAGAAGGTTAGGTGAGTTTAAGGGAACAGAAAAAGGACGGAGAGGAAAAGAAGAGAAAGGCACTCAGAAACTAGCAAGATGGGAGTTTCTTAACCCTCTCAGGGCACCTGATTGAGACATGATTTCACAGCAGGAACAGAACAGGGTGAAAACACCCCATTTCTTCCTCCATCAGTTCTCTTATTTCCTGTCAGCATGCCGCATTGGCAAGATTCCACCAAAAGCCAGAGGATAAGCAAGGACCAGTACTACATTCGGCAGATGTCATCTATCCACTGGGGCACAGAAATAGCAGGCCAGAGGACAGAGAATGGGCAGAGGCAGGGAAGCCAAAGAGAATAACCCTTACTTATGCTTAATTCCAATTTATTCTCCAGGTTTTCAGTTTAAATGTTACTTTATCAAGGAAGTGAGAATGGGTTTATTTTCTCCTTTTTTTTTTCTCCTGTTGCTTCTAGAGTTCATCTCAAAATAACACATTTAATATTTGATTTAAGTAACTTACCAATCAGTACCATATCTTCTTTGTTTTAAATGTTTATTCATTTTGAGAGATGGAGAGACACATGAGCATGAGTGGGGGAGGGGCTAAGGGAGAGGGAGACACAGAATCTGAAGAAGGCTCCAGGCTCTGAGCTGTCAGCACAGAGCTGGGTGCGGGGCTTGAACCCACGGACCATGAGTCATGACCTGAGCTGAAGTTGGACACTTAACCGACTGAGCCACCTAGGTGCCCAAGTACCACATCTTCTTTGGTACTATTTAAACAACAATGAGCAGTATCTTTAACATATGAATTCAATAAATCTTTGCATAATTGCCATTTCTAAAGTCTTCAAGATATTTGTTCTAGGAATGGGTCATAATTTACTTGGCCTTTGCAGTTTTTTATTTCTTAACTGTCTCTTGTTCATTATTTCAATGTTAGCCCCATTTCTCTAGTTGAACTGTAAACTCTTTGAAGGCAGAGGCTATGTTCATACACATCTCTCTGGATATCTCTACTTCTAGTGCATACACTCATGCATGGCCAGTCAAGCTTTGGTAGACATGAGATCAGAAACCTAAAGTGATGTCAGGTACCTCCACTTTTCCAAAAAAATGATTTTAAAAATGTGTCCACATTCTCCTCAAAGCCCCTACCACAACAGTCCTGTTCACATGCAACAGAGGAATTCTCCCTCTCAGTTCACAGAAAAAGTAAAAGTCCTTAGATGTTGACTCCAAAACCTTGTGCTAACAAACCGTCAAACTAACAAAAATGACCCCAACTCCACTTGGCACTGGCTGCCCTCTTCCTAGCAGTAGGCGAGAATCTACCCTCATTCTTAACCTACTCTCCCTGCTAATTCACCCTCCTTGAATAGATTGCAATGTGTCTTACTTAATGTTCTACCCCAGGAGATTTGGTGAAAGAGGGATGGAAAAACTGGCAGTGGGAGTTTATAGTTTTGGATTCTTGCTAGACATCCTCTCCTGAATCATTGAAAGACCCTGCACAAGCACTGCCCCTCTCTGGGTAGTTTCCCTTCTGTGATTAGGCATGATTTTTATGGTCTCAGTTCTTTGCAGAGGTTAAGGGCTGGGTTCAAATTCTACTTTGATCATCGTAAACTTGGTGTTCTTCATCACCATATTTTCTCTCTCAACCTTCAATTCCCTTGCCTTTAAATTGGGATCATTAAATCTAGTTCATAGGTTGGGGCGCCTGGGTGGCTCAGTCGGTTGAGCGTCCGACTTCAGCTCAGGTCACGATCTCGCGGTCCGTGAGTTCGAGCCCCGCGTCGTGCTCTGGGCTGATGGCTCAGAGCCTGAAGCCTGCTTCCGATTCTGTGTCTCCCTCTCTCTCTGCCCCTCCCCCATTCATGCTCTGTCTCTCTCTGTCTCAAAAAATAAATAAACGTTAAAAAAAATTAAAAAAAAATCTAGTTCATAGGCTTTTGTTGGGGTTAAATAAAATCAGGTGGTAAGATAGTTGTTCAATAAAAATAGTGATCAGGTGGTCACAGACATGGTTGAAATAGTAAAATTGCTCTGTGAGGATACTGTAAGAATGTGCGTGAGAAGGAACAAGTGAGGAGAGGGACAAAGGAGGGAAGGAAGGAATCGGGGAAAGAAACAGGGAAAAGTTTGGAGAGAGATAGTTTATAGATATGTAAGGAAATAGAATTTAAGTCAGTGCTTTCCAGTTAAAGAGGCCACAATCCAAATTAGCTTCCTAAACTTTGAGGTGGTATGACCTCACCATTTAGTGAAGATGTGCATTATAAATAGGCATGTAAATGACTCAGCATGGGGGATGAAAGTTGGAGGCAGCTTTTGGCAGAGGTAATAATGAAGTGAATCCCATTAGTGATGGAAAGGCAATTAAGAAAAACCTCAATGAAGCTCCAGATCTGAGCATTCAGCTGAAAGATTGGGATTTTGGAGGAAAAAAGGTTAAGCACCGGGAGGCTGTTTATAATGACTTTAATTAGATTGAAAATGAATTGTTTTGCTCTTTTTATCTCTCCTCAAGTTTGCTTTTTAAGTAACAGAGCATCTGTAACAATACTGAGGCACACTTGTCAACTGCAGGGATCACGAGTAGGAGGTGGTTAGCAAATGGAGGTGATTTCATGATATATTTACTCTTCCTGCAAGAACACTGAGTGGTCCACCCGTTTCAGTCAGCAAACCCCTGGGCAGTTTGTTACTGAAGAGGATCTTCTTAGGACTTGACTTTATTACCAGGGACTTACTCCCTAGCAAGGCTGAGGCTGAACATTGCCTTCAATCCCTAGAAAAATGTGACAAATCATCCAACCCAAATTATTGCTTAAGACTACACTTTGAGGGAGAAGGGAGCCCTTGGATGTTTGTATTTAGAAACCTGGTAGAACAAAGGAAAGATACCGCATAAATTACTTTTAATCTTAAAATCCTGTATCATGTTTGTTGATGTCAACGGACAAATGAAACACCTATTATTGTTATAGATATTAGATGACAGTTGAAATTTACAAAGTGATACCTCTTATCTCATCCTAAATTCAAGAAAAGATTTTGAATAAAGACCTCGTGTCCCTATTCTACAGATAAGGAAACTGAGTCTCCACCAGTTTAAGTGATTTTCCCAGTGTCTCAACAGCGCTTAAATAGCAGAGACCTTACACAAACTGAAGCCTCACATGCCTTTTGTGCATATTTCCTCCACTATACCACTACTGAGTCATAAATAAGTAATAGCTGGATGAACCCTTAGAGGTGACCCTATGCAGCAAGGGAGAGCAAACGTCCAGTGGCTTTTCTGGTTCTGTTTAGTGAATAGGTAGACTTGGAGCCCACCTGCAGAGAATACCGAGCACACCTGAAAGGGTATACAGAGAGGAAGAGTGGGTCCTACTGCAGTACTTTTCATTTCTCTGTGGATCATAAAATAAATTTATTATTCCAATGATTGAAAAGTATCAGTTATTTTTAGTTTTCAAAGTAACCTGGAGGTTGGACAACACTCACCCAGCTGGTAGATGAATTTCCATGGCAACTGATTATTAAGCAGAGATTGATTCTAGAGGCAGACAGTCTACAGAACACTGATTTTCATCCCTGCCTGCATGTTCTAATCATTGGGGAGCATTTAAAAAAATACTGAGGCCTGGGGTCCACCCCTAGAGGTTCTAATTTAATTGGTTTGGAATATAGTCATGACATCAAGCGTTTTTTTAGGTTACTCAAATGATTTTAATGTGCCACTTGGTTGAGAACTGCTGCTATATAACAAGATTTTTAGGGGCACCTGGGTGGCTCAGTCGGTTAAATTTCCAGCTTCGGCTCAGGTCATGATCTCACAGTTTGTTAGTTTGAGACCCGCATCCAGCTCAGTGCTGACGGCTCAGTGCTGACAGCTCAGAGCCTGGAGCCAGCTTCAGATTCTGTGTCTCCCTCTCTCTCTCTGCCCCTCCCCAATTTGTGCTCTGTTTCCCTCTCAAAAACATAGAAACATTAAAAAAAAAAGAACAAGATTTTTAAAGATTTTATATGGTCTATGTCATTTCGCTACCTGGGAAAATTTCAGCTGTTTTCAGCTCCACTCCTTCCCTTCCCTTCCTCTCCCTTCCCTCCCTCCTTCCCTCCCCACCTCCCTCCTTCCTTCCTTCCTTCCTTCCTTCCTTCCTTCCTTCCTTCCTCTCCTTTCCATAAATATTCACTGATCACTCACTTTGATGCATGGTCCGGTGTCAACTCTGCCACCGTCGCTATAGTTTAAATCTCATCATCTCTTGTCTCTGGGATGTCTACCATCGTTCTAAATGGCCTTCCTGCCTCCATGCCTGCTCCCTCACAGCACAGTCCCACCCAGCTGGCAGCATATTTCCTCAAAAACGTGTCACTGCTTAAAACTTCTCAGTAAATCCCTTCGATAATTACACAGAAGATAAACGTGAGACATCATAATATGGCATACAAAGCTCTTATCATCTGGCCCCTGTTTGCTTGTTCCACTTCATCTTCATTTGAAGTCTCAAAATGAGGAAGTAACGCAGAATTTGGAGCACAGTAGGAATAAACGCCTAGATCTCTTAATATCCAGGGCGGTATGGGCACCATCCCACCCAGCATTTCACAAAACACTGGATTGGCTTTTGAAACTAGTAGTACTGAGACATAAGCCCATGATTGAAAATGCTTATGACTGCTCTGAAACTCAGTCATTAGATGCCCATGAGTAACATTCATTCATTATTCTCTCAGCAGAAGCTATGTTTTGTGGGGTTTTTCCCTGAAGGAGTGAGGACATCGTTGGAACACTTGATCTTTTCTTGCATTAAAAGGTAAGGGCAATATTTCAAGTGACAATTCTTTTGGATCTGAATTTTTGGTCACTTTTTCTTCCTTTTTATCTGTGTCCCTTTATTAGAAAATACTATAGTAGGCTTCTCACAAAGCACTGAAAATTTTCCCGATCTGTTGTGTTCCTGTGTTTTAAAAGAGAAAATGTCAGGAGAAGAAAATGAAAGCTTTCTTTGAACAATAGCACTGGTCAGTGCAAATTATGTCATTTGAATGGATTTCTGGCTAGGCTGCAGAGGGAAACCTGCAGTGTGCTCAGTCATGGGGGAAGGGTCTGCTGCAGGATGGTGGGCAGAGGCGACATGACACTGGTCTGCATCCTAAGGGATTTGGAGACTTGTGTTTAGTCTGGACAAGCTTTGACATCCAAGGGAGTCTGATCTGAGGTATAGGCCATTAAACACACACACGCGCGCGCGCACACACACACACACACACACACACACACACACACATTGCTGTAGTGGCAGCATCTGATCTCTAGCGTCAATGTGAAATTCAGGACCTGTGAGCTCCAGGGAAGTAGGCAAAGCCTAAGTGAACGACTCCAATTCCACAATCCCACAGAAAGGAATTAGAACAAAACTAGGAGGTCAAGGAAAGGGCTCAGTCACCCGTATTGTGTACGCAAGGCAGAAACTAGAAGAAAACTTAGAGGGACAGGTTCCCTAATCTCATCCCGGATTTCTGTACTAATTATAGGATTGCAAACTAATTCTAAACCCCATTTTCTTGGGAGGCCTGAAGCTACCGCACACTTCACAGTGATTTTTAGTGTTGGGAGACTTCATTGTCTTTGTGTCCTTATATCCTTTTCTGTAAAACAGGGTGGGTGATTATAGCACCGACCTCATAGTACTGGGAAACTGAGGCCAGGCATTGTCATTCCTCCCCTTGGTGACCAGCTGGCCACACCGAATGACTCAGACAAAATTGCTTCCATTTGGTAATATGCATTCTGATGGTAAAATATTTCTTGGAAATAGTATTATAGTATAGCAAAGTACAGAAGAACAATAAACAGTATAAATTGATAATTCCTAACTCCAACTTTCTTTTCACACATCTCCTTTTTGAAATATGAAATCTAGCCATTAGTTCTCAGTAAGATTGGTATGATTTCTTTTTCTAAGAGTTTTCTTCTTATTTATGAGTGTCAAGTTTGGGCCTTCCTTTTGGTTTTCTTTGGGTAGGTTTTGGGCCTTTATATTCTCTTTAGCAATTTCCATTCAGAAGAGAAATGCAGTCAAGTGAGACTAGATTTGCCACAAATGAGCTACTACATAGCAGCTTCTGTGGCATAGAAACTAATAAATAGCCCAAGTGTTGTGGTAACGAACTAAATGTTAAACCTGAACAAATATGCAGAAAATAGTTCTAGTAGTTTCTCTGTGCTCTGACACAGAAGTAGGTAGGTAAAGTAGGTAGGTATTGCCAAACCACCTTTGCAGGTGACGAGTATGCTCCTAAAATTCACCAAAGCTTACATTGCATTGATTCAAGAGAAGATAAGAAAGCCTACAGGCGTCTGGATGATCCATTGGGATGGAGCAGGGCTGCCAGTTTCTAGAATCTTGAGAGGTAGAGGTGATTATGAAATGAGAAAGAATATATGGGCACATTGCAGTGTGTACAGAATATACATGTAGATTTTGGAGTTGGGAATAAGGAGAAAGTTAAGGTCCCCTAGAATGGGCATGCAAGAATCTCCTGGTAAGCGTGAATAGTCAGAAAACAAAGCAGTGTTATAGACTACTGAACTGATTTGCTTTCTGGTACAGTTTAGTGCATATTTAGAAAACACTAAAGGTGGGCATAGCACTCTTTAGGCTCATAAAGAGGGAACAGTAGACGAGAAACACTGGAGTAGGTGTTCTTCCAGTGTCTGCCTGCAAACCTATGTGCTAGGTTTTAGGTGTGAGGCCAGGGGAATGGGTAAGGGAACCAAACTCAGAGATTGCATGGACTCACTTCTTATTTCACCCTGGTTCAAGGACTGTGGTTCTCTCACTTTAGTGAGTATTGGAATCGCATGGAAGGCTTGATATAACACAGGTATGGAGCTCCACCCCAGAAGTCATAACTGAGTAGGTCTGGGGTGGGTCCTGATGATTTGCGTTTCTAACAGGCCCTGGTAGATGCTGATGCTGGACCTCTGATCTGGGATACACATTTCTAAGTATTCTTTCTCCCTGTCCTTTCTCTTTCTTAAAAGGGTAGATATGGGCTGCGTTAAGAAAACTTTCTGCCAATCAGCTTAATGAAGTAAACTCCTAATGGACTCATAACTCCAGTCTTTCACTCACATACAAACATCTGAAATCTAGTGAAAACTCCAAAATTCTTATAGGTATGATGAGAAGCTTGTAAGGGAAAGTGAATCATCTACGTTTACACTAGGTGGCAGAGGCAGGATTCAAACCCACATCTGTTGACACCAGATCCAGCACTGTGTTTCAAACAGTACTTCTGACTGGGAGTTCTGGGATGACTGACTCCTTAGGGCCAAGATTATAATGAAAAGAAAACAGTTACACTGTAACTCCGTTCTAGTACAAACAGCAGGAAGTGAAATTAAGTTAGGGAAAGCTGATTGCCCCTTACTGTCAGTGAGAACATTGACAAATATATTTCAGAGACATTCACTTCAAGCCTGGGCAAACTCATCTCTTCTTCTTGTCTTTTTCTTACCTGGGCCATCTGGATGCATTCTGCTTTTCCATAGACCTCTGGGTATTTTGAGTTGTTTTACTTCGTAAAATATAAAAACAGATTCTATTGATGAAGGAAGGTAAATGTGTGCAATCAGCAATATCAGTAATGTTCAGGTTTGTATCTTTATAGCCATCCACCTACTCATGGTCATATAAAATGTTAAGTTTTCTTTTCCCACGTATGACTACTAAAGTAAGCAAATGATAAAAACCAAGAGGAATGGTAAAAAGTATCTTTCTTATTGTCTGTCCCTAAACTTCACCTTGGTTCATGCTTTCCCACAGACTCTTATCTTCTCCAATTTTTTTTTGATCAAGATATATTTTCCCAAGATAATATAATCCTAAGGGAAATTCTGGTGCCAGCTGTTCTAATAAAGCATTTACCTCATGAACTCTGCCTTCTTACACTTGGAATGGCGAGTAGGTATAGTAAAAACGGCCTGTAGGACAAAGGCCTGAAGATGTTGGTGTTAAATTGGGATTTTTGGTAACTAGTGTCTGTTAACATGCCATTTATTAGATCCTCAGTCTCTTCATCTTTAAGTTATAATAATGACATTGACTCTGACCAGGATTGGAAGGAGGAGATTATGCCCATTTAAAATTATTTGTAAACTGTAAATGCTACAAAAACGAAAAACATTGTCATGAGTTCTCAATAATGAATCAGTTGAATAATTTCCCTGTCTTTCTCTCTTCCCTGCCTCCCGTTTGGACAACTTGGGGCTTGTTGCCTTCTCTTTCAAAGGGGGATCAGAAATACATTGCTGGCTTATCCCCCAGGTTCAATTAATGTTTCCCAGGGCAAGGAGCCACTTAACACACATGAATAGGTATTGGCATGGAGTTCAACACAGACTTTCTACACTGAGGTCCAGACAGAAGGTGATGACTCATCTTATTTTTCTGCAGAACTCTCATGGAGAAAAACATTAAGTCCTTTCTGCTGACTTGAATTGAAGGAAAATGGGGTGGATTTTAGAAACTCTATAAGAGTATCGACTTGGTGCTGCATTACTTTAATGGGCCATAAGTTATCAAGGCAAGTGTAAACCTAGCCAATAAGTCAGCTTCTCTGTTAGTGCCATGCAAGCCACCAGGGAAAGGGATGGAAACTTCATGTCCATTATTGATTTGAGTTATTGCAGCAATCCTGCCAATTACATATTGTTATTTTTACATCACCAATGCAAAAACTCTATTTCATAAGATTAAATAACCTGCCCATAGTCACTCAGGTGTTGAATAGTCAAACCAGTCTTTGCCCACATCTTTGGGGCTCTACTTGGTAGGAAGCCTGTGTAGTAAATGGTTCGGAATGCATAATGTAGAAGTAAATTGCATGGGTTTCAACCCCAGTTTTGCAACTTAAAAGCAGTGTGCTTGAGAGTAGTTATTTGATTGATGTGTGATTCAGTTAACTATTTTGTAAAAAGGAGATGGTGATATTTTATGGGGGTAATGGAAAGACTAAATAGGTTGAAACTTGCAAAATGTCCAGTACATATGAAGCCCCAATTCTAATTAGCTATTATTTGGCAAAAATAGTAGTTTTGTTCTCTAAAGTTACTATGAAGATTCCTTTTTTTTTTTTTTTTTTTTGATGTTTATTTTTTGAGAGAGAGGGAGAGAGACAGAGCAAAAGTGGAGGGGGGCAGGGAGTGGTGGGCAGAGAGAGAGGAAGACACAGAATCTGAGGCAGGCTCCAGGCTCTGAGCTGTCAGCACAGAGCCTGACACGGGGCTCAAACCCACCAGCCATGAGATCATTACCTGAGCTGAAGTAGGACACTTAACCGACTGAGTCACCCAGGCACCCCTAAAGTTACTATGAAGTTATCCATTTATTCAGGAAAGTTTTATAGAGCATCTTCTCTTTGCTAGGTGCTATGCTGGTAACGAAAACTCCTTCTTTCCTGGTAATATGATGATGACGAAGCGATGGTGTGATTTCACCTTCAGTTAGTTGAGAGTTTTGTGAAGAGTCAGAAGCTATTATCATAAGTTAAATTCTTTAAGAGAGTCATGATCATGCAGCAGTGGGGAGAAGGATGAAGAGATTAAACAGATTTAGCAGGAATCTGGCAAATCCTTACAGAATTGGTAGCTTTTAAGTTAGAACTTGAAGTATCCATTCGGTACAACCTAAAGATTGAAATTTTACAGAGAGAATAACCACATAATTGAAGCCATAAGGCATACAACTACATGGCATGTTTAGAGAATTCACATAAAGGAGAAAAACAATGAACAGAAGACCAGAGATGAATGTAGAAATACGAGTTGAGGCACACTGCAAGCCACAATGAGGACTTTGGAACTAATCCTAAGTGCAGTGGAGAAACGCTGAATTATTTTCAGCAGAGAGTGCCATCATCCAAATTCCATTTATCCTTGAAACTTTTCCTTCTCTTTCAAACTCTACCACATTTCTTCCCTCCTTCCCTTTACAAATAAGATTTAAGGCATCTAACTGGTTTCTGAGACAATGGCACTGATAACAATGCAAAGAATAGATGTTGTGAAAGTATCAAGGGGCAGTTGAAGGTGTGCAAACTACATAGGGGACTCTTAGCAGACAAGGAATTGAGTTAATGAATATTTATCAAGTCCTACTGTGTACCAGGTATTAATTACTCTAGAAGATAGGAACACAGTACTTTAACAAAAACTTCTGCCCCTCATGAACCTCACATTTTGGTGTAAAGAGAGAGAAACTAAATCAATACTTTAAAAACGTGTATATATGTGTGCCCGTGTATATGCACGTGTTTATGTGTGTGTTATGTTAAATGATGACATAAATAAATCATTTATTTAGATCAAATAAAAATAAATCAGGGGGAGTGGATGAGTAGGGTTGCAATGTTAAAGAGTAAAGTGGGTGGTGGTCAGGACTGGTGTCCCTAAGAAGGTGAAGGTGTAATTTAAGCAAAGACCAGAGGACACAAGGATTGATTCATACTGATATTTGGGGGAATAACGTTCCATCAAGCATATCTGTAAGTCCTGGGATGGAAACAGGACTAGGAGCAGAGCAGAGTAACTGAAGCGTAATCAGCAAAGGGGTGAAGGTTGCAGAGTAAATGGTCTATAGGGTGGATGGGAACAGATTGTATAGAATCCTAAAAACTGCTGTGAGAGTTTTGGCTTTTACTTTGAGCGGAAGTGGTGGGTATAAAGGAGAGCTCATGAGAATTTTTTTTTTAATTCCAAATACATAGGAAAAAACTGATTATTTTTGTAACTGCTGGTAGTCACCAAAAGCAGCTCCAAACTTCCCTAACTGATCAACGGCAGTTCTGTAGCTTTGAAATTACCAGAACCCATTTTAAATCTGTTTAACGGATCAGAAGCCACGCGCCTCAGTGAATATCATTGGCATTTCCCTCACATATGACAGCCAACCAACTGGGAGAGAACTTTGTCCAATGAATACACTCCTGAGTGCCCACAAGCCAGCAGTCCCATCCACAATTACACTTTTCCCTTACATCAACCCTTTCAATACTTTGGAAAGTCTACCACTTTTTGAAATCTGTGCTTTTCCTAGTCTGCCCAGCAAACTCTTTACTACTTACAATAAATTCAACTTTGTGACTTTGCTTCTCAGATAGTTTGCTCCACGGATTAAATGGTGGTCTTGATCTCAAAATCCATGAGGGCAGGGATGCTATAACTGTGACCTTAGGCATTCTCCTTTGTGTATCTCCAGCCATACAGGAGTAGGTGCTACTCAGTGCTTGAAAAAATCATGTCAATGTGGGAGGCATGGCTGGGGGAGAGAAGTGTAACTAGAGATATTTAAAATGAGTGTATAAAATATTTATATAGTTGTCAGCAGAATTTTAAAATTAATTGTATGAAGCGTGGAAAAGAAAATGAAAAATAACTCTAAGGTTTTCATATTGTTCCAGATGGGTAGGTAGATGGGTGTGTCAATAACTGAAATAAGGACCACAGGAAAAGAAGCAGGCTTGAAATGTAAAAACACTCTTTTGGACATGTTGCATTTAATGTGCATTCAAGATATCTCATAAGCTCTTGGAGATGTGTTGTAAAGTATTTCACTGCAGACAAACTTGAACATTTAGGTCAGTGGTTTACACGTTTGCAAGTCACTGAACAAATATTTGCAATAATGAATGGAAGAGGGAGTTAATGGATAGATAAATGTCTGAGTAAGTGAATGATCAAAAGTATGTGGGAATAAACAAATATTCAAAAGTTGGGCACGCACTTGCTATTCCCACCAAAAATCCTGAAGCGGGTTCGAGAGTTTGCATACTTGTAAAAACCCAGGTATCAGCAGAACAGCCTCAGCCTAACCAAAAAAAAAAAAAAAAAAAAAAAAAAAAAAGGAAAGAAATGTAAACCCAGTTGTTTGTTAGACTTAACTGACCTTAACATTCCTTCACATACTAATTAGCAGCAATCCTATAGTGTGTCAGTCAGAACAAACTTGGACAGAAGACTCCAGAGAGATCCAAAAGAGTTTTCATCTCCATCAGTCAAAATTCACAAGGAAGATATCAAAAAATGAACCAGTTATATTCAAGACTGGCCTCTGCAGCTTTCTGATGGTTTTTCTCGTGAAGCCACTCATTCCATGGCCTTCCCCTCTGTAAGCCAATAAATGTGCCCATGGATCTAAATATTCTCAACTAGGGGTCACGTGACTAGTTTTTGCTAAGCTCTGGCATTTGCATGAGCAAATTGAGTAACTTCTATAGTCCTCAAAAGTTCTCACCTTTAAGAAAAAAGCATGTTAAGTAGCTAAGTTGTAAGCAACCAGGGTTTTACAAAAACCTTAAAGGAATATTTTTAATGCCTTTTTTTAACGTATTCATTCACTCAGAGAATTTTTATTGAGTACCACCAATGCTAGATATAGGGAATACAGAGGTAAGCAAAATCAAGCATAGTTCCCGCCCTCACATGGCTTATAGTTTCATGATGGGTTCCAGGTGTTTGTCAGTATTTGACATGACAAGGTGAATGTCATACATTTATCTCTGATAGTCTTATTTGAATTCATTTGCTTTATTGCTTTTTGGCTAAAATTTTATTCATTCAGCAAATTCTACTTCGTTAATCTCATGGTGCCTGTAGTTTCAAACCTTGGGTTGCCAGAATGTACGTGTGTGGGAGTGAGGGGATAGCAGTCGTGTCCATGGTGTATACTGTATTTGGAACCCCTGGGCTATGTAATTTCTGAGACTGCGAAGTATGCCTAGTGCTCAGGAACTTGGGATCCAGGATAAGGATAACATGGGTGTGAAACCTAGATCCTCCAATGACTAGCTATTTGGCTCCGAGAAATTCTCTTATCCTTGGGGAAAAAATTATGTGCCATTTGGTGGGATCATTATACACACATTATGTGGTTCCTCTCACAACTCTGCAAGTAGGCATTACTATTCCTTTGGACAGATAAGGAAACTGAGATTGAGAGGAGAATACAAAAGACTCAGAGCTTGGAACTGGTGGGGTAGGATGCAAACACAGGATTTTGACTTCACATTCAGCTTTCTTCTTATTATCACACCATCTTTATAACCACGCCAACGGACAATCTCGTATTCTTTGTATCCCCTGCCATGCGCAGCACAGTGCCAAGCACTAGGTGGCGCCAGTCCTGCCAACATTAATGAGGGAGCAGCTCCTCCCTGGTGAGGAGGAATCTGACCCTCTATCCAGCTCTGTGAGCTCTACTTTCCCTATCACAGGTGTACTTTTGCAACACCAATTAATCTTCCCCTTCTCTGAATTCCGAAACTGCCAGAGCCTCTCCTCATTGTCAGCAGATATCCTGGAAACCTCATTTTCAACGTGTTCTCCAATAACAGGAGCAATTATTCTTAATCATTATTTATACTAATTTGATGCTTCACTGAGATTATGTATTATGCTCGTCCTTCCTAATTTTTTTCCTTTTCTTTTTTTTTAAACTGTAAGTGAGAATCAATGTAAGGGATTGATGTCAAGCTTTAGGTAGCTATTAACATGACTAGGGTTATCTAACCTTATTACGTTGATTGTAGTTTCTCTTCTGTATCTTCCAGCAAACCCTCAAATTGATTTTAAAATGCCGCTATTGACCTAAAGATTCTTAACAACAGGAGGTTTAAATGCCTTTCATTGTTATGTTTCCTGCTTATAATACCAATTACTGTTCAGAGTTTGCAGCAGGAAACTTAATTCCATTGTAGATTTCGGTACCGAGTCAAGGGCTCAGTATCTCCTAGGGACAGAGATCTAGAAGAGGGGTGACCTGTCATTCAGTTCCAACTCTCATACCTGGAAGAAATCCTCTTGCCCACCTGCCTGTGGAGAGCCATCCAGTTTCTGCTTGAATGGTGTCCGGGGAGTGCTGACTCAAAGTCAAACAGGGGAGAATTTGAGCTGAGGACTCAAAGGACCTGAGTTGAAGCCTTTGTTCTGCCACCAACTGATTTTGTGGCTTTGAGCATAACGCCTGATCTATTGAAATCTCAGTCTCGCCGTTTTTAAAATCAGGATACTAGATTCTACCTCAGGAAAAGTAATATCTACCTCAAATAAGAGTCAGTGCTTGAAAAGGGTCAAAGATAAATACGTAATTCATAATTGTGTGTATGATTGTATACTTGTATTTGTGTGCATGGTGCATGAAGGTATATCTCAAGGACCCTAAACTTTCTTTTTTCTTTTAAGTTTCTATTTATTTATTTTGAGAGAGAGCTTGAGTGGGGGAGGGGCAGAGAGAAAGGGAGAGAGAATCCCAAGCAGGCTCCATGCTGTCACCACAGGTTCAAACCCACAAACTGTAAGATCGTGACCTGAGCCAAAATCAAGAGTCGGCCTCTCAACTGACTGAGCCACCCAGGTGCCCCCAAGGACCCTAACCTTATACTTCAGCCTTACAGAATATTTTCCTCAGGGCCTCTCTAAGTCATGTGTCTCAGTTCTTCAGGCCCTCAAGCTGTTACTGGCTTATCAACATACCAAATATAGGAATTATGGATCCTCCTTCTACTCCCTCTCCTACCCCCTTCTTCCTTCTTTTTTCTTCTTCCTTTAATTTCATAATAGAGGTGTTCACTCTAGTAGCTAGAACTCTTGGACTGAAAGAGGAAGAAACCCCAGTAGACATAGCTTGAACAAAGAAGGGAATTAGTAAAACAGTGCAGACTCTCACAGAGCAACCACACTGCACCATTTTTTTTGATTTCTGGGGTTTTTTTTCTTTTTTCCTAATAGTTGGTTCAAGTGTTTTCTTGTGCTACAGATTTACTTTCTCTACCTGTTAGAAAATGTGGGTTCCTAAGTTTTGTACCGTTCAGGCTCAGTCACCAAGGACATTCTGTTTCCGTTTAGAATCTCATTTAATGGCACTAGTTGCCCCCAAAAGGATCAGGTACATCAGGAGCCACTGCACTGAATGGTGGCTGCTCCCATGGTCACTAGGTTTATGCAGAAGGGTGGGGTGGGGGTGGGCAGTTTTCTGAAGAAAGATGGTAGACGAAGAACCCCATGACAGACACTACACAACGAAATGGTTATAAAAACATTTATGCTACATTTTGGTTTACCTTCTTTTCACAACCCTCCCTTTCCAGCCATCTGACTTTGTTTTCTTTTCCAAAAATATTATGTTATACGCGATATAAGTCTAACCCCCCTTCAACATGATAAGTCTTTCAAAATCTATTTCTTTTTGGACTCTGATGCTCTCCAAGCACAAATACTACATGCGCTGCAATCATGGTGCAGATTGAAGTTATTAGTTGGTGAAATTTCAGGTAGGCTTCTAAAGAAATGATTCTGTCAGTGGGCCCTCCTGCCTGCATTTTTCTGTCTTCTGCTCAAGTGCCCTTAGCAACATTGAGTAGAGCCTTGCATTGCTCAGAGCCGCGGAGGCCTCTCTGTCTGCCTTCCTACTTTCAAAACCTGCCAAGTCATCATAGGAGATTCGATTTCACCATCCTCCATGCTTGCTGTGGTCATGGAAAGGCTCAGAAGACATGGCCCACACATAGCTGTGTGAGCTGTGCAAGTTCAGTAACCCCTGTGGTTAGTTCTCACATCTTCAAAATGAAAGGGGAGAAGGAGTAGACATTTAGTTGTCTTGTCCCACTTTTTTCCAGGCATGTTAAATGCTAACTTCGCTCTAATTCTTCAAAATAGATATCAAAATGACCAAACCTTAGAAATGAAAGAGTCACCAGCGACTGAGTAAAAAGAGTTCTGGGCTTCAATCAGAAGGTCTGGATTCAAATCCTAATTCTACTTCTTTTCAGTCTATCAGTTTACACTGGAACAATTACTTTAACTCTCTGATTTCAATTTCTTTTCTGTAAAATGAGTGTAAGCATACATTCCTTGCAAGACTTGTGAGAGTAAAAGATAACCTGTTAAGCATCTGACATGGTGGCTGTCATTCAGTGGCTGTCATTAAGTGAATGCTTAACAAATACCTGTAGTGTTAAGGTTAGTGTGTGTGTGTGCACATGCATGTGTGCATGTGTGTATATTATTAAGGAAACAAACCAGGCTCCTGCTGACACTGCAACAGCCCTGGAACAGTGAGGATTTAACCACAAACTAACACATATAGTAATTGACTTTGTAACTTGTCTTACGCAGCTGTTATTTGCAATGACTTTTGTTTTTCTCTACCTATAAATACACATATGTATGCCATATCTGTCCAGATGGGCAGTGACACAACCTGTCACTCTATCTCCTTTTCAGTTCTGGAATATGAGTGCCACATAGGAGGAGTGACTTTTACAGAGAGTCCTCATTTCCCAGGAACCAAAAGTAAACTTGGAGTATAGCTGTCCTATAAGCCACACCAAATCAAAACTATGCCTCAGTTTTGGTAAATGTTTACCTGGGCATGTTCTCCAAATGCAATGATAGAGAGAGAACTATATTTCTTAGTTTATATTGAATCATATAACTCATTTAATTATTGATTAATAATTTAATTTTCAAGCGCTGAAGTAAAAATTGGGAAAGTGGTACAATACTTCAAATTGTTCAATTGAATATTATTAATTGAGCAGTCAATAGTTATAACATGCCACATGAGGCCTTCCATGATACTTTACCTATATTTTGTCTTTAATCACTGCAGTCGGATCTATGCTACAGATTTTGGCTCTACTGCTAAAGAAAGATTGGAAAGGTTAGTTTAGAATATTTTCAACAATTGAGGAACTCACCCCAGGTTAGAAAGACAATAATGGCAGTGCCACTTTCGCAGATCTGTCAAGATCAGAACTCTCAACCACCATGTTTAACAATGCTTCCCTCTATTGAAGTAATCCTGTGATAAATTGTATTAGGTCCTAAGATTATAACACCCCCCCACCCCCCGCAAGAAAAAAGAATTCTTGTCCTTAAGCTTATGCTCTAGAACTGTGCTGTCCACTATGGTAGCATGTTGAGCAATTAAAATGTTGCTAGTTCAAACGGAGGTGTGCTCTAAGTGTAAAATGCACACTGGATTTCAAAGACTGTGCAAAAAAAAAATGTAGCATATCTCATTGACAAGTTTTCTATTGATTACATGTTAAAATGATAATGTTAGTTAAATATGATATATTCCTAAAATTCAGTTCATCTGTTTCTTTTTCCTTTTTTTTTATGGTGGCTAATGGAAAGTTATAAATTGCATATGTACCTTGCATTATCTTTCCATTTGACAGGGCCAGTTGAAGAGGCAAAGTAAACAGGCAGTTTTAATGCATTTCGAGTAGAATTTCAGAAGACACAAGCACATGGGAAAAGCCTGAAGAATCATGGAAGTTTCCTGAGAGAGGTGTGAGCTAGAAATGAATAGTTATTACAGAGATAGAAAGAAGCAAAAGGTATTTCAGGGAAATAAAATAAAATATTTCATGCCAGAAGTGAGAAATAGCCCAGCACATTTAGGGAACATCAAGACATTCAGTAAAGAGCAAGGAGTAGGACGATAGATGTGGCCAACGCCTCTTGGCTTAGAAAAGGAGAATTTTCATTATGAAAGACTGGGAGCTTCAGTTCTGGGGATCTTGAATAGAACAAATCCCACATGTGTCTGCGTAAGGAAACTTTTTCCATTAAGCAAATACTGGCCTTTTGGTCACAGCCAACCCTGACCTTAGTAAAGAACATTAAGCAAAACTCCTTGTAGCATTATTGATTGGAATTTTGGACTCACATAAATCATATCTTCTGCTTCTTGTGAAAGACATTTCTTGGATCTAGTTTTCTTAAAACTATGCACAAGTGACCCAAGCATAATTAAGTTCTTAAATCAGGGGTAAAAAAAAAAAACAACTATTAAAATTGAGATGTGTATAGATGTTGGAGTCAGTATTGTATAGAATTCTAGATGCTTCTCTCTTGTCTTCCATCTGAATGCTCTAGTTTCAAATTATTCATGGCCTTAGCACACCCATTTTACTACAGCAAGGAGGCATGCTAATATTCTTCTAAAGCTGGGATAGGACAGGACAAGCTCCTTATGTTTCACAAGAAATTCAGAAAGCTTCTACTTTTAGAGTGTCCTCCAAAAGGATGTGCCTAATTGGAGAACCAAAAAGCTTTATGGAGGGATCTCATTAGGAAATAAAAGGGCAAAAGATCAGAGTAAACAGGTAAGTATAAACACGCATTTTCTAAAATCTTTTTAAAAAGTACGTTGTTTCCCCATGAGTGGGGAAATCATTTAATTTTTACTTCTAGCCCATTCACTTCTGTCATTATATAGTAATTCTTTACAAAACCATTTTCCATTTATCACTGAACTGTGGGCACCCTGAAAGCAAGGACCTTGCTGTAGCCTCTATTCTTTCATAATTATCAAAATACCAGGGATATCCCCATGGGTCCACAGATGTCTCTATGAATGCAAGAAAATATGAATGAATGAATCAGGCAACCAGTCAACTAATACATTAAAATCCTAGCTCTGTCATGAACTTCCTAAGTGTCCTTGGGCAAGTAACTAAATGTTTCTGGATCTTTTTTTATTTGTTTACAAATTAAACGACCTCATAATTTCTTTGTAGGCTTAATATTCTGTGGTCCTATGCACTTAGGAAAATAAACTTGCAAGAAGTCTCTCCCTTCTCTTCTTCAGCTCAATAATTAGGGGGGAAAAGCATAGCAGTAACAGTATACCTGTCTATGTCAGATTTTTAAATCTATTTGTAATACAAGCATGCCAGTGATTTTTTTGTCTTTTATGCAGAAGCCTACCTCTAGGAGCAAATAAACAGTTTATCTGCTTGGTTTTCAGTTTGGAACAAAATGTGTTAAGGATATCTCCTGGAAGATACTTAGGTATTTTTAAAAATAGAGGGAGAATAGAACCATGAAGTCATTTAAAAAGTGATCAAATTAGTTTGTCACTTCATTTCAAAGACTCTCGAGAATTTTCACCAACTGTATGGGTATATATGCCATGTCTCTTCATGTTTCAAATAATACTTGGAACACAAACACTTAATGTCTACCGTTTGATAATATGTGAAATAAAACAGGTGTGCTTGAAATTATGGAGGGAAATTTTCCTATATTTGTCTGCTGCTTTCTGAACTACTGTATATTTGTGGAGTCCCTCAGTGAAAATATTTCCCATTTCCACTTATCCTTTCCCAAAGTTCCTTGGGATAATTTTAACTAGAATTTATTCAAGATCAATTTTAGAAGAAATAAGTTACTTTCTATAAGACACAGACTTGGGAAAAATCTCTTAAGCCACTCTTTTTATATTGACTGCTTCCAAATTCAGAGCCAAAGTTATTTTATACACTGCAATTAAGTTGAAATGGTGATATAGTGGTTTAATACCTTTTATGAAATTGCCATACTTCTGACATATCGCATATTTTCATGCTCTAAAAAACTCTAGCACAGTAAATTACTCTGAGAATCACACAGCACCTATTTTTTTTTACAGAGTGGAAATTTCCATCAAATTTATTTATCCATTCAGTGCACATTTACTGATCAACTAGGATGTGTCTAGATGCTTTAATATGAAGATGAATACCTGAGATTCTGCCTTCAAGATTGCATAGTCTCATTGGGGGTGTGTGTGTGTGTGTGTGTGTGTACACACACATTCATACCGCAGGCACAGAGAATATTAGAATAGTTTGTAGGAGAGTTGATAGAAATTAGTAGAAATCTGGGGAACTGCATTATTTGAAACTGTCAGAGAAGTAGGATGTCAAGACAGCATTAGACACGCAAGAGATCTGTTGAAGGAAGACAGGGCTACGCCTTTAGATCAGGATGTAAGTCTGATGCCCATGAAAGGAGAGAGAAAGAAGACTTGAGATAGGAAGCATCTCAGATTGCATCTGATTTCCAGAAAAGTTCATCCAGGGCCTGGGGAATCCTCAAACCAAAGTCATTCAGTGGAGGAGCAACCTATACAAAGCATGAACTTGACAAGAACGCACCTGTGAATCCAATGGGGCAGAAACTGTGCGTTCGGTCAGGCAAGCTCCCCAGAGCTGGAGATGCGAATGGCTCATTTTCAAGGTTGATCCAGATACTGAGACCATTATAGGAGATTAGTAATGTCTGCCTAAAAGAGACGTGATACCTCTCTGATCTAAGATTTAAGAGTGGATCCAGAGATGCCCGTGTGAAGGCTGATAAGGGGCAAGTTATTCCAACAAAGAAATATAGTCTGAGTTAAATCACAGAGGAGCACAAAAGCTGGTTATGGAGTCAGTTATTAGCAGTTTGATATTGGTGGAGCATAAAAAGTAAATAAAGCAGGAAGTGGTAAAAGATGAGGCTGGTGAGGTCAGGCAGAGACTGAATAAAGAATGAATTTATGTTGCAATATAGTTTTCCAGTGGGAAATGGGGAGCCACTGAAAGGACTTAATCAAGGAATGTCACAATTATATGTGAATTTTACTAAATCACTACAGTAGCTGCTAAGAAGGATAGACAAGAACAGAGAAAACTAGATCCATTTGGAATCTATATTACAACCCTGGTCAAAGGGATGACAAAGACAAAAAGGTGCATGATATATTTAGGATGTAAACCATGTCCGATGTGATTGTAGGATATGAAGAAAGACTCCACGGTGACTTGTAGTGATGTGTGTCAGCTTTCTGGGTGGATGATGGTGTTAATAGCCAAACTGAAAAAAAAAAGTAATATAGGTGTGATATCAAAGAGTGCATACATTGTGAGAGCATCAGTTGACTGAGTACAGAACTTTGAGGAACACCAATTTTCTTAGATGGAGAGAAGAAGGAGAGCTCACAGAAAAGATGGCATTAGGTACATATGAAGGGACTTCAGACAAGGTAGAAATGCAGAACGTGTAGCTGCATTAGGTTTCAAGAAGAGCGTGGTGCACAGTGGTGTGCTAGAGCTACTGGTACTGGCTTGTGAGAACTGGTTATTATAATATCTTCAGAATTTTACAAGCCAAATGTTAAGTGTAGCCATTGCTAACAATTGAATGGTGTGGACTTAAATAATTTAAAAACAGAGGTAACAGGGCACCCAGGTGGCTCAGTTGGTTACGCATCTGACATTTGATTTTGATTCAGGTCGTGATCTCATGGTTCATGAGTTCACGCCCTACATCGGGTTCTTTGCTGACAGTGTGGAGCCTGCTTAGGATTCTGTCTCCCTCTCTCTGCCCCTCCCCCACAATGCTCTCTCTCTCTCTCTCTCTCTCTCTCTCAAAATAAATACATCTTACTAAAAAAATAAAAACAAAGGTAATGAATACTCAACTCTTGTTATTTTCTAATTATTTTACTAAATTTTGCTATTATCTACCATCTTGAGGCTATTTATATCTCATATCTGTCTGGTGGAGATACTATAAGCGTGTGCTGTTGTATTTTTCTTCCCAACTCCATCTTCACTTACATTATATTGAGAGCCTGGAATCAGCCATTCTCGGAATATTTTTGTCACGGGAACTGGCAAATGCTCCAAATAAAGGTGTGTTGTGTTTTGTTTTGTTTTATTTTATTTTGTTTGGTTTGGTTTCTTAGAGAGCCCTCTACAGTTTCAATCTAGATGCATAGAAGCAAAAGTAGTTCATTAGATACAACTGATGCCTTAGGGCCTTGGGCTTTGTTCTCAGGAATGGATTGAGACCAGCAACTAGAGACTTGAGTTTGCTATAGACTCAGACAAGTGAGTCAGTAGGAAAGGAGAGGCTAAAATTGCCCTAGAGCTCTGAAATAATTAAAATATTGTGGTCTTCCCATAGGGAGGAAGAGGGAGCCCAGATGAATGAGCTATCCTTGTTTAGAAGAATTATTTTTCATCTGGGCTTGGAGTAGATATTCACAAAGTCTGGGCATAGATAGTTTGGTAGGAAGTGAGATATTAGTAGGGAAGTGAAGCAAATGAGGTGTGAGGTCCTCAGGTAGCCCCAGTGAAGTAGGAGACTTAAGTCATTTTCTGGCACTGAGCTAAACTGGATTGGAATAAAAGTAGGTATTACTAAGCACAAGAGTAAGGACTGGTGGGCATTACCAAGGACACAGCTCAGAGTGGTGGCCTTAAGAATGCATTGGTGCTCATCTGAACAGCTGGACTGTTTCTCAGCTGGGTGAGAAAGACAGGGATGAAAGGGATTTAAAGATGCTGGAGTGGAAGTAGTTTACATTTGGATGATCAACACAGGACCCAGACTAACAAAGGAAGGTCAGGAAGAGACTAAAAGCCCCACAGAGAAGAAATGGTAGCTGACCAGAGATTTGCTAAGAAGCCATAAAGGTCCTGGTCTAAGCAAGAGCGTTTTCCTGGATTGCAGACTCTCAGGGTGGACTTGGCTGTTCACAGCCGTGAGAGGTCCAGTTAGCTTAGGAGCTCCTATTATTTCTCTGGAGGGCAATTCAGGGCCCTGTTTCAGTTTGGGACCTGTGTCACAGAGGGGACTAAAATGCAGGCAAAAAAAAAAAAAAAAAAAGCCCCAGTGAGAGGTGAGAAGGGGACTCTCCTGGATCAGATCGTCATGAATCACCATGGAGTTGGGCTCTTAATAGTTGGATTTTGAACCAAGGATTGAAGGAAGCGCTGAGGGAAGAATAACTGCTATTTGTGCTCAAAACCTTGAAATGACCTACAACTAAAAGCAGTAAGCTTTCATCTGTAGAAATAATGCATAAATGCCAAATTCTAACATCAAGCAAATGAAAATATAGATACACACACATACACACACACATTTTTCAAAAAATAACTTAGTGACTAAGCATCAGTTCATAATCTTGGACTGTATTGGTCTGGACCTGGAATAAGGAATCAGGAGAATCAACGTCTGTGTCTCTTTCAAAGCTGATTGCTCCCTTTGTCAGAAATCCAGCTGGTAGCATAGGAAATTCAGATCTGCATGCCTGGCCTGGCTTTCTCATTAATTAGTTTTTAAATAAATCATCTTTCTTTTCTAGGACTGGTTCCTTCTGAAAATAAAGGATTTGAATGACATGAGAGCCTTGGCTGTCATGAAAAAAAAAAAAAAGAAAGAAAGAAAGAAAAGAAAAGAAACTTAAATAATCTGAAGCAAAAGAGGTTTGTTTGAAAAGTTCAGGGGAAGTTTGTAGACCCCAATATAAGGTGGCATTGCTGTATCTCACATCATGAACTTCTGTGTGTGAGCGTGTGCGTGTATATGTGCATCTGGGGCCACTTGCCCCTGATTTCTGTCACTCTCTTTCTCTCTGCTTCATTGGCCCCTCCCATCTGCAGGCTGGTTTTCTCCATGAGCTGTCAGTGACAAGACATTGGCTTTCACCTGTGAACCTGCTGGGGCGTACTGGCTCCACTTCCCAGAATCCTTTGTGCACTGTTTTTGTCCTTTGATTCCTATGCTGAGGATGGAAAGAATCTCACTTAGCTTTGATCAGGTGCTCAAGATGATGCGGCATTGTGGCCAAAAACCACTGGACACAAATATGCCCTGAGTGGAATCATGGAGACCCTTCCGAGGAAGGAGGCATGGACTGAGCAAACTTCCTAAACCTTTCATACGACAGCCTGTAAAGCTACTTGATTTTCTAAGCATACAAAATTATTTTACTCTTCAAGCCTTTTCCTAGTTTTATTCTGTTTCTACTCTATGTGTAGGTACTTCTAGATGGGTCATTCTCAAAAGCTCTTAATACGTTGTCTTTCCAGTGACAGGTCCTGTCTCATTAGCTTGTGGGTCCCCTTCATTGCTGTCCTGTGTGAAGTGCAGGGTTTGTGTAATGGAAATGTGGATTGCTGGTTTCCTAAATCCTTTCTTCACATTCAGTCTTTAGAGCCCCAAGTCCTAACAAAGATTGCTGCTGCCCTAAGCTCCTTGATTTCAAAATACTCAGTTGGGTAACTGTATTCACCGAAAACACACAAATTTTATGTGAAGACTGGATATGTGTCAAGAAATAGCCAAAAACAGCAGAACACGAGCATGGAGATAACTGCTGAGAAAACCACAGAGAAAAAGCACGAGAGTTTTTCGGGAGAGTTACAGGCTTTGAATTCTATTCGAGCCTCTACCACTACCTGACCTTAGAGACTATTACCTTTTTCTCTTCTTTTCTCTTTTATCCCATCAGACTGGCCACAACTGACAGTGTAAACAATACTATTACAGAAGGAACCAGAGGGAGATCTGAGAGTGCAGGAAAAGGACCTCCAAGCCATCTAGGAGTGGATAGGGATGTCAGGGAAAGTAATCCAGAAGAAAAAGCTAGAGGTCTTTTTTTTTTTTTATCATAACTTACGAAATGAGCCTTTGCTGCTGAAGCTGGAGGCAGAAATCGCAGAGGCTAGTCATATTCTTTTAGACATGTTTTCCCTGTGCCAGATTTCATAGGACATGGAGTCACCTTCTCCTCATTTTCCCACCTCCCCTGCCCACCCATAATTGTCCCTCACCCCCTGCAGGCTGCTTACATCAAATCCTGGTCTAGATGAAGAGGTCTCCCAATTACCCAGACTCCCCATGGGCAACTCCTGTGCGAGTTCAAGCTTGCTTCTTGTTCTTTACTTGATAAAATCTGACAGCATGTCAGCTTTGTCCTCTCTTCGATAGCCATCAAATATTGATGGGTGGAGCAGGTGTGCTTCCCGGGGTGCAAATAAAATGATGGTCTGAACTAAGAATCCCTTTCAAGAGCATAATTCCACTATCACCTGGATGGAAGCATGGAGCTGTCTCTCTCATGTCATATAATGGTTCTGGTGTGACAGAGTGATATGCTGGTTCCTGACAGACACTTGGCAAACCATGCTGGAGCCGGAAAAGGTGGCACAAGCCTCCTTAAGGCCTCTACAATTCATCTGCTAAAACAGAAGTCGAAATACTCCTCTAGTGAGTCTCAGCCAGGGCAAGGTCCACTCAGTCCAAGGCATTGCTTAGAAATGCTTGGGGTACTCTAGGGTGTCTTGATGAAGAAAAGGGGATTGCTGCTGGAATTTAGTACCTGGAGGCCAGGGACACATAGCGCAGTTCCTCACTGTGGAGAATTGCACTGGAGAAAATGCCAATATGATTTTGTAGCTAAACGAGGCTTGATCTCCTAGGACATGCACAGCATTGCCTAAGACTCTGTCTCCTCCACCCCAGATCCTGAAAAGGTCACCAGGCACTCTATGAATCTATCACCTAAATCATTGGTCTTCCAACCATTTGGTTCACACACCCTATGGAGAATTAAGAAAAATAGCTATATATCCCCTCTCACATTTTTAGCTGACATCTACAATTTTTCATCATATATGTAAATAGTTGCAAAGAATGTAACTGACAGCATATTGTAAAAACTAACATTAAAATATAAAACTGGTATATCACTCTTCTAAATGTATTCAATGAAATCTAAATACTAAGGTGATTTTAATATGCACCATCATCCATTTTAAAAATACATGAAGAAGCTCTTTAATGGTAAGAAATCTTACTTTGTCACTTTCTTCCCTTGAACTTGTATTTCTAATCCACTTGCCCCAAGAATTATATCTGAATATATTTGTTACACCTCAAAGTCTCTTATCAATCAACCTACCAAACTGATCTAAAACAAAAATATGTATGTAAGTTAGATTATTTCCAATTCCTGGAACATGAAATTCTAAGTCTTATTTTTTTTCCTCTAGGTTGATTTATTATTACAATCATTATTCACATAGTGATCAAAACCACATACATGTATTTTTAACATTAGCATATAGTTAGTAAAGATAAAAGCAAATTATTTATTGGAAATGCATCTCAGAGAAGTGATTTTTTTCAATTAGCGCATGTATCCATGGATGAATATTACTTATGGACAGAATAAAATAGGCTTCAACATCAATTGTCTTCCTATTTTTCTATTTGTTTTTCAAATGTAAGCACTGAGAAAACTGTTTTCACATATATAAGTTGGACAGGAATCGGCAGTTTTTGTTATAGCAACTTTACTGATTTTTTTAGTATGTTTCTGAATAATATCCCAAAGATCATAGTGGTATCTTTCACCAAAAATCATGTTTAATGATACATAGTTGTCACTTTTATTAGGTCTCCTTCCTAATGTCATTGAAAGCAAAAAGAAGCAACCCCAGAGCCAAAGGATTTATACCTGGGCTCTGGCCTTTCTCTTCTGCAACTCTTCACAAGTCTTTTCAATTGTTTTGTGCTTGGTGGCCCTAAGGTATTTTATGCTGGAGAGGGAGGCTATGGTAGGTGAGAGGTCCCATTTCTTTTGTAGAGCAAGGTGTTTTCTCAAAGAAAGTTAAAGTAAGAGAATTTACTTGGTGTCTCCCTTAACCCCAGGAGTTTGCTTAGGCAGTTAGGGTTTAGGATAGATAGACAGGGAAGTTGTAATAAAAACATGTACGTACCTTAGTGCCTCTCAAAGATTTTTTTTTCACCTATGTATATACAAATTCTAGTTTAAAGTTCACTATTGTCAATAAATATATAATAATCACTGTCTCTACTTTATCCTCAGGTATTTTGCTCTATGCAAATAGAACACCTCTCATCTAGACCAAGACTTTTTGAATATATTGTGAGAAAGATAATGTGGGCTATATATGTAATTTTAAATTTTCTGATAGTCATATTAAAGTAGTTTTTTTTAATTTTTTCTTTAATCTTTATTTATTGTTGAGAGAGAGAGTGTGTGAGCAGGGGAGGAGTAGAGAGAGAGGGAGACACAGAGTCTGAAGCAGGTTCCAGGCTCTGAACTGTCAGAACAGAGCCTGATGCAGGGCTTGAACTCACGAACAGTGAGATCATGACCTGAGCCAAAGTCGGACACTCAACCGACTGAGCCACCCAGGTGCCCCTTAAAATAGTTTTTTAAAGGCACTATTGAGGTGCCTGGGTGGCTCAGTCACTTAAACTGTTGGCTTCAGCTGTTGACTTAAGCTGTTGGCTTCAGCTGGGGTCATGATCTCACAGTTTCTGAGATGGAGCCCTGCCTCAGGCTCTGCACTAACAGCTTGAAGACAGCTGCGATTCTCTTTCTCTCTTTCTCTCTCAAAATAAATAAATAAACTTTAAAAAATAAAAGCAAAGACACTATTAATAATATATCATTTATTTAACCCATTATATGCAAAATATTATCATACATAAAAATTAATAGTGATATATTTTGTATATCCCTCTATGTATTTCCTTGCATTTAAGTTTTTGAAATCCAGTGTATTTTTCACGTTTATAGCACATCTCAATTTGGATTAGCCACATTTTAAGGGTTTAATAGGCACACATGGCTGCCAGCTACCATATTTCACAGTGCAGCTCTCTAGTGTGATGAAAAATGCCTACCTTTCACTTCGACCTTAAATGACTCTCCATTTTCTTTAATACAAAGTCCAGACCCCTTAACATGCCCTACATTCCTTGGTGATCGAGTCCCACTTGATATCTTTATACCTACTGCTCATGGCTTCCACAAATTCTAGAGCCCTAGAATGCTCTATGCTGTGTACACCGTTTCTCTTTCTTAGTTTTATTTGGTACTCTCTTCACAGATCCTGTCTTTCTATGTCACCTCCACCTTCACCTCTGTTCTTTTGAGGTTTAATACTTGGCACAGAAGCTGAAGTGAATAAAGAGACTGTTTAGTAAATAAGTTACTTAGTGAATGTATTTAATGAATAAATCTACCTTAAAAGGTTGGGGGGGGGGCAGCAGTTACATTTGTAGAAATGGGGGAGGAATGCTTGTGGGAGGACGCACAGGATGTCTCCTTTTGCTTGAATACAAAGATTAAATGCTTCTGTAGGTTACAGGGAAAAAGAAACCTGGCTGAGCAATTGTGTCTGCTTCCTCTATCACATAGGAAATGAGCCTGTGAAATGAAAGTGAGAAGGAACCAGAGGATGGCACCTCCCTCCATCTATATGAGCAAAACATCTTCCATAGCCCGGTTCTCACAACAAGCTGCTCAGAGCAGTTTGCAGACTTTCTTTAAAACGCGTAGTTATCCTACAGGAAAAAGTCAAAAAATGCAAGTTCTTTTGATTAGGCTGTTATTTGCAGAGATGAGACGTACCTCTCTCTCATGGTTTTCAAACATAATCAATGGTCCCAGTATTGAAAATGGATAATGACAGTTGCATGGCAGTCTCCCTCAGTCTGGCTAATCATATCACAGAGAGCTTTGTCCAAAATTGAGAGATGTTATTGTTCTGCAGAACTACCCATGTTAGGGCCCCAGCTCTTTGGATAATTAAAATACCCATTCCATGGCTTTGAACCTTTGCAAGAACCCTAAAATTTCAGAAAGCTGTTACTTCTTGTTCTTTCTACTCAGCCTTTTGTTCATAGCAGTGAAGCTTGCTTGAGGTCAAGACAGTTGTTAAATTCATCCTTGTTTCCCATCTCATAGCACACAGAAGGGGGTAATAGATAATACACATCTGTTGCATTAAATTAAGTTTAAGTCACCTAATGATTACCTAATATGCAAGTGCTTAAAAAATACGTATCCCAGGAATAGGAACAGCTATCTAGTCATTTATTTAAACACACTATCAAGTCATTAATGTGTGCACAGCACTGTGCTAGGATTTAGGGATATAATGGTAAGTTAGGCCACTTCCTTACTGTGAGGATTTTAAAATCTGGTGAGACATACCTGATAGCAGAGAAACTCAGGTAGTACTTGTTAAATAGTAACGTAATTCTGATATTTGGGTGCTGTAGTCCAGGGTAATTATATTGCCTGTAGCCAATGAATGATCAGCATAAGGCAGGTGCACAATGAATGTAGGATGAATGGATGATTGGGGTTGTGATTTTTTCCCCTTCTTTCTACAATGTCAATCATAGATCTCTCTTCTCAAAAGTTTCAAGAAAAGGGAAGAGAGAAAAGTAAGGAGAGAAGAATGATTTTCTATCCACTTGATCAGGACAACATTCCAGAAAACCCCCTCCCTCTGTTACAAAGTTTAACTTGAATCCACCTTTGCAACACACCAGAATTATTCTTTAGGATCCTTTTTGATTCTAAAATACTTCTTGGAGAAACTGAAGGAAAATCTATTTCAAGAGAATACTCATTAGCATTCTACTACCCCAGGGGGCCCCTACAGGTCATTGTACCCAGCTGATCAGCTGGGAGGTACTCAGACATTGGGGAGATTATGACTTTGTTATTTGAGGAACTCTGCATGTAAGTAATTTGTATGCAACTTTATGTTTGCTTAGAAGACCACATCCACATGTGGCAAACAGGGAAAATATAATATTTTGCTAAATTTGCTATTAAATTCCAGTGTATTTGTTTCCCCTCATTATTAATTGCCCTGATATTTGTGAGCAAACAGAAATTTTGTCTCTCTTACCTAATTGAAATTTCATTATAAGCAAACAGAAGTGTTGGAAATGACCATATATGTATGCACATACACAGCTACAGGCTTTTTTTTTTTATAATTTAAGAAAGGTGACTGAATTCTTTCTAAGTGAAATGCAGTATGATTGGTGCTGATGAAAGGGAACCTGCACAAGATTGAGTTGAGATTCTACCGTGTGCTTGGCTCTTTACATACGTATACAGTACTTAAATCCTAATGATTGTTAGTGGGCTTTAGATTGTCATCTCCATCTAAAAGTGAGGAACCAAAGAGTCAGAGAGGTTAAAAATTTATCCAGATCATACAGTAAGTGATGGAGCTAGATTTTATACCTGTTGGCCCAACTTCAAAATAGGATTTTTAACCAGTGACCTATCTATGTCAAAATGGTACACAAAGATAAGTGATATTTCTTACTCCCTTGCAGATTCCTCTTAATCTAAATCAGTCATTCTCAACAGGAGGCCATTGTGTGTCCCCAAGGGACATTTATCATTGTCTCCAGACATTTCTGATTGTCATGATTGGGTGTTGGCTACTGGCATCTAGGGGCTAGAGGCCAGGGATGCTTCCAAACCTACTACAATGCACAGGGCAACTTCTCACAACAAAACACAGTGCAAAATGTCCATAATACCCGAGAGAGAAACCATGGTATCAGTGAGAATTGAAGATATCATATTAGCTAAGGTATTTTTTAGTTCTAGAAATTAAAAAAATACCTACTATAAGTATGTTTTTAAAGAATTCATTGGAAGCATATTGAAATGTCTTGTGATAATATAATATAATAAATAAATAAAAAAGGAATCAAACAACCCAAGACTTTGGATTGGAAGATTGTTCAAGGGTCTTGGTAATAGGGATTTCTGGACATTTCTCTCTAGTATACTGCCATAAACATGCCTCACTTAGCTTTTAGAGCATTTATTCTCTCCCTCTTGAAAAGAAAGAAGTCAAATTAGCTCATTACGGGTCAAATGACTGTCTCTATCTTCTGGCACAATATGACCCACTCATATGTACTAGAGAGCATTTCTAGAAAAGTCAGCCGCCCCAGGATAGGTTCACCACCAACCTGTATTCATTTCTTTCTGATATGAGGCAGTAAGAAATGTCATTTGAAAATGTATATAATATATGTCATGCGAGTCCCAGGTGGTATCACATGGTTCTTCCTTAAGTTCTCAGTGCCAAAGTTTAAGTATGTAACCGTTAGTGTTTCTTAAAGCCTGTGGTGTTATTTTGGATTCTGACTACGTGATCACTCTAGGCTTTACTGCAGTTGGGGGCTCTACTAGATCTTTAGATCTGAGGCTATACGTAATTTAGCTGCTAATGAGCATAAATCTTTTTAGTTTAGTTCGTTAGGAATTTGGGCCTTTGCTCATGGTCCCTGCCTTGCCTGCAAAGCTGTCAACCCAGTTCTCTCATCCCGCTGCCATAAAGCACTGCAATTTTAATTCAGATTTGTATTTGGCAAGTGTTTATAGAATATCCATTATTTTTTGTAATCACTTCATGTTAATTTTAAATCCTTCTAGTATCTCTCAGTTAACCCCTTGTAGAGAGTAAGTTTCCAGTAAGTGAAGTAATTCACCTAATGTCATATTGTTAGTGAGTAGGGGAGCCAATAGTCCAATGCGGATATGCTGATTATTCTCTCTTACCGCCTCCCACCCATCAGTGTTCAGCCCTGCCCTGTTCTGTGCCCCGAACCCTGCCCCTTCTGACAGTTTCAGAGATTCTTTGCTCTCTGGTCTCTGGTAGGGTTTGGCTGATGGGAGGTGGCCACAGGAGACAGGCTACTAAAAGCAGAGAGGGGTTAAAGTATTTTCTCCCCTTCCTCCCAGACATCCATAACCTGGTTTTCGGCAGTAGCCTCACTCTCGGTGACTTCAGCTGCTAGTGAGTAAAGCCAGGGACCCTGTCTTCTCCCCTTGACTTCTCAGAAGCGGTTGTAGGAAAATATCCTTACTGTTCCTTGCCCTTCCCCGGACACCTCAACATTCTTTAGTGTCCTTTTTAACCTTGACTGTTTCTATGAAAATTGTGTCTTCATTCAATTCCCTTGATTTAAGCCCTTTTGAGTGGGAATCCTAGACATACTATTCTAGTGCTTTATTTGATGTATTCTCATCTCTCCAAAGATGAGGGTGAGTGGTTTCCCTGCATGGACTACCCCTCAGTGGGGCTCTGAATGGGGAAATGAGAACCCAACCCAAGTGTCTCATTTAAAGTTAGGCTATAGCTAAAGTTTGAGAAGTATAACCTACCATGAATAAGCTCCTAGAATATCCTAGAATGGGCTCAAGTTTTAGCTGATATCTTTTAGAAATATTAGTTGTCCCTAAATTTTATATATATATATATATATATATCTCCATAAAATCCAAACTGTGTTTATCTTGGCTGCTAGAAAGCTTAGAGCTAAATTACAGTAATTCTATTTGTTTATTTTTAGAGCTTTTTTATTACTGCTTCACTATTTTTATTGCCATTTTAGCATGTAGTATATATATTTAATACATTCCATGTGCTTTTTGAGGAAAGATGGCTTATATGTTATTTATGGTAGAAAGACAACTTGGTGAAGGCAAAAATGCTGGAAGTGGACCAGAGACTTTGTTTCCACATGAAATGACAGAACCTCTTTAAAGTTTTCTCATTTAGGAGAGGGTACCCAGGAACATCCATGGGGGCAGCACAAAGATGGAAGTAGAATATTATGGTACTAGTTCAGTATTCCATAATTACATACTGAATTGATGAATAAATGAAATATACATACTAGGAATTCTTCCAAAATTAGTCTTCAGCCTTCTTTATTGACATCTGATAAGTATTCCTGCCAGTTATTGCCATCATATCCAACAATTTTCACGCAACCAGAACTCAGAATTTAAGAGCATTGGTAGGCTCTCGGACTGAAGAGATAGGACTACATACTTCCTACATAGCTGGGGTAGGGGGAAGGAGACAGGGGGAGGGAAAAGGGGTAAGAAAAAGCCCACCTCTTAGTTTGGGATCAAGCTCAGAATCTCTTCTAAACTAATGGAGATTGGCAAGAGCAGTGGACACCAAGCCAGGATATCAGGATCTAGATAAGATAGATGTGTGTGTGTGTGTGTGTGTGTGTGTGTGTGTGTGTGTGTGTGTGT
>NW_024412411.1:9373945-9435877 GCF_014898765.1 Herpailurus yagouaroundi | reverse complement strand
GTGTGTGTGTGTGTGTGTGTGTGTGTGTGTGTGTGTGTGTGTGTGTGAGAGTGTGTTTCTTCTGGGCTTTTTTACTTACTAGCCTACGACCTTGGGAAGTTATAAAGCCCTTTAAGTGACAGCTTTTATTTTTGTTTTGATGTCTAATCTGAAAATGGAGATAATGATAACATTTATAGAGTTGCTGTGAGGATTACACATGAAAATACCTGCAATGCACATAATAATCTAAAAGCCACAGCACTTATGGTTTTCTTAATAAAAATATACCTCCAGGCCAAAGTGGTACAAGACCTCAGTCTGACCTAATGCTAAGTTCCTGGAGTTGCTTCTGACTTAACGACAAAGACACAGGGACAGAGGGGCTGTGGTAGAACTGAGAGCCACGATGCAGGTTGAGCTAGTACTGAAGGAATGACAAGTTAAGATGGAGGCTGAGACTGAAATCACAGCCACATTCACCAGGAGACTGTTGATGTCGGAAGGAATACTTACTGCACAGAGAAGAGTGAGAGACCAGGGCCAGAGACTGCCTGTAAAAAGTAGGTTTAAGAATCTTACAAAAAAAAAAAAAAAAAAAAAAAAAAAAGCACATGACGACAAATTCTTTAGTCTATTGAGAAAAAGGACTTTTAAACTGTTTTGTCTCTATATAAAGGAGTATGGCTATATTGTGTAATATTATGCAGTTTTTAAAATAAATGTCCAGGGGCGCCTGGGTGGCGCAGTCGGTTAAGGGTCCAACTTCAGCCAGGTCACGATCTCGCGGTCCGGGAGTTCGAGCCCCGCGTCAGGCTCTGGGCTGATGGCTCAGAGCCTGGAGCCTGTTTCCGATTCTGTGTCTCCCTCTCTCTCTGCCCCTTCCCCGTTCATGCTCTGTCTCTCTCTGTCCCAAAAATAAAATAAATAAACGTTGAAAAAAATTTTTTTTAAATAAATGTCCAAACAATGCCTAAGATCATAAAGATGTTTTGAATTTGGAATTTAGCTCTTCAGCTTGTAGTCCCAGACCCTCGGTGCTCTCCAACGTATATATGCTCTTCAGGACACACTTGAGAAGCTCTGGTTTAAGGACTAGGTTCTCTTAACTTTGGAATCAAGTATATTTACAAAACAGATGATCTTGAACACATCACATTACCATTGTGAACCTCTTTGTTAAATGGGAATAAAAATGTCCAACACAAGTGTTGTGAGGATTAAAAGATGTAAGTTTGGAAAGTTCTGTGTACCCGGTCCATGGTAGGTACCAAACTGAGTCAATGACTTCCTCCTTCCCACTTCTTCGTAGATTGTTCCAAAGCCAACTGGAAACCAGTGCTACCTCCCTGTGTGTTTACTTCTCAGCAGCAAATCCTTGGTTCAACTTTACTGTGTTCCACAGCTCAGTAGGCGAGCACTGGGTGCAACAAAAAATTATGAAATGCAATCTGTCTCTTTAATAAGAACGGGGAAATTACAAACATAAAATTCATTCATAAAATACAGGAATAATTAGTTCACTGCACTGTTCACAATATCCTGTTTCTAAAGTACCCTAAACCAGAATATTCCACAGAAACTCATGCATTTATCGATCTAATTTATAACTTTTTGTTGTTTGCTAGAACCATAGATTGTCAAGACCCGATGATATTAACTCGTGAAATCAGGATTCATCTAATGCAAATAAAAGTTCCATTCACTCTCCACACGTTACGCAACCAGTTTTCTTTCAAGTTCAAAAAAAGGTACTGCAGATTTTAAAGGTGGTGTTTATAAATGCACGAAGTAATAGATGGAGTGAATACTACCTTGTTACTTCAAAAAAATAAACTCTAAATGAAGCTCAAAAGAGGTGAATTGAGGATAGTTAAATGAATGTGCTGCTTCACCTACTAGGTAATAAAGTTAAGGAGCTCATTAATCCCAGCAGTGTTATCAGTTAAAATGATAAGAAGGAAGAGCCGGGGCAATATGCTGCAAAGCGTCAGGCACACCTGGGTTTCAGTCCCAGTTCTACCGCGTAGCTGTTGCTTAAGTATGCACTTTGCAGTTCCCGTGTTTACGGAGATGGGCATAATAATCCTCACTTACAGAGTTGTTGTTAAGACGGAACAACAGATGTCTGCAAAGTAGCAGGCAGGGTGCTTGCGCGTGGAATGGGTCCCGTAAATGCTGCTTTCCTTCTTCTGAGTAGATTTTAGTAAAATACGGGGTGATAGATCATCTGTATCCTTGTTTTCCAAATTTTTTAAGCCGTCAGATTTCCCTCTCCCCTCAATTTTTGCAAATGAAAGCATATGCGGTAGCTTAGTTTGTAAAGACTTCTGTTGAACAAAAGTTTATGTATGTGTATATGATATATAATTGTTTAAAGATTGTTAAACGATGAAGAAGAGTGAGGGTGAGGGAGCTGAAACTTAGTAATATTAGTGAAAAGTAACTTTTCAAGATGGGGAGATGCAACGTATCTTACCTGATCAGCAGGATCGGCTCTGGCCCCTCTGGGCGCATGGAGATGGGATACAGTCAGGCGGCAGAGGTGTGAAGCGTAGGGAATGGAGGCCCTGTTCTCCCACCAGGGAGAGGCTTCCCTGCTTGGAATCTCAGTTTAATCACCTGAGAATTAGATTCACTGAGGTTCC
Source organism: Herpailurus yagouaroundi (assembly GCF_014898765.1). Classification (NCBI taxonomy): domain Eukaryota; kingdom Metazoa; phylum Chordata; class Mammalia; order Carnivora; family Felidae; genus Herpailurus; species Herpailurus yagouaroundi. The sequence continues at coordinate 9,433,250 of NW_024412411.1, read as the reverse complement.
CACTCGCTTGTGCATTATGTAAAGGAAGGTATACTTTCATTAACAGTCAAAGCTTCCTTTTGTTAATATGTGAAAGCCCTTCTTAAACTGCTTTTCTCCACCTTTTTGCTCCTAGTTTAGTGAAATATCTAGATGTGGCCTTTCATTAGGATCCGATAGCACACTCAAGTACCCAGTCCTCAATAAAATCATTGTCAAAGAAATTGTATTTGCTTGATTTCATTCATATTTTATATAATGATCTTTGTCAGGAATGTCAGAGTTCAGCCTTTTGATATCTTACCAGCCTATGAAATATACTATTATACTATATTATAAAATTATACTGTTGTCACAGCCGGAATTATTCAACATTTGGATTTGAGGAACATCCACCGTCCTGTCACATGTCAGCCTGAGTGACACAGACCGGAGCACTGAGCTGATAGGATTCAGGGGAGAGGTCAGAGTGCTTTAAAATAAGCCTCTCTCTCACTCTCTGTCTGTCTCTGTCTGTCTCTGTCTCTCTCTGATCTCTGTCATCTTCACTTAGTTCTCTATCCTTCCAAACTGTTCTTGTGAAGAAGAGAAAAACGTGTTGATATAGAATGTCACAGAGTCAGACTTTTTTAAAAAAGAAACGTTTCATATAACACATTCTCTCACTTGCTCACTTGCAGTAAAATGAGTGTTCTATAAGGGGAAAAATGTTGGTGAAGTATATTAAAAAGAATGACTTAAAACTGGGGCTTTCAACTTTCTAGAGGAAAGGAAACCATGTAAACCCACATAACATTCAATGAAGATGATCGAGCTCTGAGCTGTGGCCCACCTGAAGCCACAGAGTATAGGAATCAACACAGGAACCTGGCTCCACTCAGTGTTTATTAGTACCTTCCATATGTAGCACCAGAAGTGGCATTTGAATTGCAAATTCAATGTTCTCTTATAGTTTTGCTGATTCTCTAAACTGTATCAGCGTCTTGAGTTATCTGCCTTTTCATTTTCCAAGTGGTTTCTAGAAAAACCCACTTTAAATGACTAAATAGGAAAGTCTTCCTAAGACAAAATGGAAAAGCCAAGGTCAGTCGTATAATAATAACCATAGCAATAATAACAGCACTACGAATTTTAACCATGATGGAGTTCTTTGATGAGCAGCACAGTGGATTCGGGACTTTGGAGTTACACAGAACTGGGTTTGAATCCTGTGTGACCTTGGGCACATTATTTAACATTAGCTCCCTTGTACATAAAATAGGAATAGAAATTATTATCTATAGGATTGTTCTGATAATTAAATATCATAGTATGTATACACTGCTTGGTATTAGATGATATTGTAACCATTAGCGTTCTTTGCCTTATTTTTACATTTTATGAAGATCTAAATTGCAGATGAGGAAACAGATAACAGATCTTCAGTTAGACAATTAGTAGGAGGTAGAATCAAATGTGAATTCCAGATTTTTTGATGTGTCTCACTCTTTCTTTATATACCATCACAAAGTAGTTCACCATAATGCAGTTTCTCTACCCACTAAGGTTCATCAGTGATTCCTTTTAGTTACTCTTACATTAGAAGAGTAACATTGACTGCACTTCTTGGGAGGTCAGTACATTCAAAAAGATATTTTAAACACAATAAATCCTAGCCAGAGTGTATAACTTGGGCCGAAAAACTTTAATTCAATAAAATGCAGGATGGCACTGTTGTGAAGGTGTTAGAATGACCAGCGTTAGCCATCTGCTGAGAATCTGAATGAATGGACAGCTGACTTATGTCTGGATTTCCATTATGTGTGACAAGATTTTACTCTAGTTAATCACTCCATTTGGTTAAAAAAAGATAATATTGATGTGGTATAGCCCTAATAGTGGTAATAATGCTATATCTATGGCAGGGAAAATTCTGCCATGACACTAATAAACACTGGTTTACCATATCACTCTTTGGTGGGACACAGTCACCATTTTCTAGCACCCCTTGCACAATGGAGTCACACAGGACTATACTCTTTCAGTTTCCTTTGCATGTGGCTAGATGGTATCTGGCAAGATAGGAGGAGTGTCAAGTAGATTCAAATAACTTCCACACCAGGTGTTAGCGAAGTCTCAGACAATCTTCATTCCTCTTTTTACTTTCTGTGGTGACTGTGGAAGGCACAACAGGGACAGTATATTAATATTGTGCCTGATTCACCACTCAACGTTACTGACAGGAGCCTACAAACCTCTGCCAATGGTGCCGTGACTGACAAACAATCCCTTTTTGAGTTCAGCCTCTGAGATTTCCAAGGTGATAAATTTCCATAGTCTGGCCTATTCTATCCTGGCTAATGCAGCATTGAGTGCTGATTGTATACCAGACAGTACATCAAGCACTCTACATATCCAGTTTGATCTTAGAGACAGAGGTAAATAATTAGTATTACTGTCGTTTTGTAGATGAGAAAAATGAAGGAGGGCAGCTAAGTGATGTGTCTGTGATCAAAGAAATGGCTGGAAATGGCTGCACTAGGATTTGAATTCGTATCTGTGTTTCCAGAGCCTGCCCAATGGATGAATGGGTGATCTGATTAGTTTGTAAAAAATCTCACCAGAGGGCCTGGACTTTGAGATGCCTCTGTGGAGAAGGACACGGAACACAGAGCGGGGCATAGCAGTAGGTGGCTCAGAGGCCACCAGGGTGGACACAGGATATATGCAGGACATTGTTTCCAGAGAAAAAATTGTCTCCAATGATGTTGTAGAATAATTGCCATATGATCGATTTTATGAAATGCTTCTGAGGGTGGGGAAAATGTACTGAACTAGATAATTAGAGGAGGTAAGAATAAGGTTTGTGAAAATATGTCCTGAGTGTTTTCTTTTATATTTTCAATGAACATGGACTGTTATGTTTGTTAGGCAGTGATAGATGCAGGATAGAAGACACTCATTTCCTTGTTATTACTGTGTCACAGTTCAGGTAACTGCTGCCAATTTCATGGCAGTAATTCCTTGTAGCCGCGTGAGTTGCCTGGTGTGACATTTTCTGGACCAGGATAACCAAGGCAACACAAAGAATAAATTATTGGTTTAGGTTTTTAGACATCTGTTTTTTGTTTAGTTTTGGGTAATGGCTTTTTATTGGTGTGTCTACTAGAGAGGAGGTGCATTTGTATAGAAAAGATACATGTAGACACACAGATACATATATACAACGTGTACATGTATATGTATATGTATATGTAAGTATATAATTCATATGCATCTTAGAGATACCTATGTATACATACACATATGTGCATATATACATACATCTGTATGTGTTTGTGTGTGTGTGCTAACTAACATAACCTTGAAAATACCTTATCTCTAATATGAGGAAAAAATGTTAAGAAGCTTTCAGGGACAGATGTCTCTTAAAATCTACAAATATAAATGCATGGATTAGCTCACTGGTTAAAAAAAAAAAAAAAACCCTGAGAGGCAGATATAGATATGGCATCAGATGCTATTTGACTGAATAATTCTACCGATTTCATGATAAATAATTCTTTGAGCATCTGCTAATTACTAACAGCTTGATACATGATTAGAATAAGGTTTAGAAAATATTAACAAATGCATAGGTAGCCTTTTCGTATAATACTTAACTTCAATTCCCATTCAGTTTTGTTAAAAATAACCAAGTATTGAATGCCTTCCCTGTACTTGCTCATTCTGCCACTAGGGAAATTCAAAAATGAATTATATAGCCTACCTGCTTAAAAGGAATTGACAAGCTAGTGGGAAGACTAATTACCATTGGTGTTTGATCTGCTTCTGTTTTCCCTGGTTCTTTTTTGTGGAGAAATGTTAGTTTCCCACCATGGCACCTTGCACCTGGCGTCCCAGCGATTTATTATCTCTGACCTCTCCATATCAGGCCTCCAAGCTCTGAAGACTGGGGACACACTGTGTCTGGCCAGCAACACGCCAGGAAAAGGGTGTTAATTCACTTCAGATTGCTAATTAGATGTGGAAAGATCTACTTCATCCTTTCATTGCAAGAGAGAGTTGGCTCAGTGCATATTTCAAGAAAGATTTTCAGCAGTTTTTCTGTGTCCATTGCTGCTGCATCTTGTATTTTTGAGATCTGGAATGTAAAGTTTGAGGAGGGCAGCAGTGTGCGTGCCTTTCTTGTGTTTCAGGGTAAGGTTTTGAGTCAGGGAGACTACTGAATTTTGGTTCATAGTTTCCCCACTGTGGACAGAGTACAGATGGCTTACCACAGCTTTCTCATCTGGGGTTAAATCACAAGTATGCTGCAGGATTAAATTGCATAATATATAGAAAGCAATAAAAAGTAACTATTAACATTTTTTAAGTGTTTATTTATTTTGAGAGAGAGAGAGTGAGTGAGGGTGAGCGGGGGAGGGGCAGAGAGAGAGAGGAGGGAGAGAATCCCAAGCAGATTCCGTGCTGTCAGCTTGGAGCCTGACACAGGGCTCAAACTCATGAGCCATGAGGTCACGACCTGAGCTGAAATTAAGAGTCAGACGCTTAACTGATTGAGCCAACCAAGTGCCCCAACTATTAGCATTCTTAATGTCATTTATTATTTGTCACAGAAACTAATTCCTTTTGTTCCCAGAAAACTTAAATCATGTCTAAATGTTTTCTAAACTATTTAGAATTATCAGACATGATTTTCATATTGATATTTTCAAATTATAGTTTGGTTTATATTTTAAAAGAGCAGTAACTTAATTTATAAATAAGCTATCTTGTAGGATATCATAATAAAGTCTCTCTTTAAATCTTTTGACCTTTTTTTCATAAAATTTGCTGTTTTTTTAAAGTTTATATATTTATTTTGAGGGATAGAGAGAGAGCGCATGTGGGGATAGCACAGAGCCCTATACAGGGCTCGATCTCACAAACTGTGAGATTATGACCCGAGGCGAAGTCAGGAGTCAGAAACTCAACTGACTGAGCCACCCAGGTGCCTCAATAACATTTACTTTTCATTTATCTTTTAAACATTTTTGAAATGTTTATTTTTGAGAGAGAGACCGAGATAGAGCACAAGCATTGAAGGGGCAGAGAGAGAGACACACACAGAATCCAAAGCAGGCTCCAGGTTCTGAGCTGTCAGCACAGAGCCCGACGTGGGGCTCAAACTCAAGAACTGTGAGATCATGACCTGAGCCGAAATCAGATGCTTAACTGACTGAGCCACCTAGGCGCGCCTAATTTATCTTTTAAAGACTATATATATATAAAACACATTTATATATATTACATTTATAGATATATATTATGTTTATGTATATTATACTTATATATATTACATTTATGTATAATATATATATTACATTTGTTGTCTTCTTACTCATACTTTTGACATTGAATGATCCTTTAAAACATTATTTATTAGTTTCTTTACCTTTAAAGTTTTTAAAACATTTTAAAACAAGAATTTTTGTGCTATATACTTGCGGTAGAATATCTCAAAGTGTGGTCCACAGACATGTGGATGTCCCTGTAACCTTCAGGGACTTCCAAGAAGTCCAGACTAATTTTCATAATTGTACCAAGTACTAAAAAGTAGTAAGTACTAACACCAGCAAACTTTTTAAATTGTATTGATATTTGTGCTGGTGGTGCAAAATCAGTGGTGCTTAAAATCACTGACTGTGGGACCCCTGGGTGGCTCAGTCAGTAAAGAGTCTGACTCTTGGGGCAACTGGGTGGTTCAGTCAGTTGAGTGTCCAACTTTGGCTGAGGTCATGATCTCACAGTTCATGGATTCAAGCCCCACGTTTGGGCTTTGCGCTGACAGTGTGGAGCCTGCTTCAGATTCTTTGTCTCCCTCTCTTCTCTGCCCCTCCCCTGCTCTCTTTCTCTCTCTCAAATAAATAAACATTAAAAAAAATTTTTTTTAAGTCTGACTCTTAATCTCAGCTTAGGTCTTGATCTTAGGGTTGTGGATTCAAGTCCCGCTTTGGACTCTGTGTTGGGTATGAAGCCTTGTTAAGAAAAGAAAAAAGAAAAGAAAAGAAAAGAAAAGAAAAGAAAAGAAAAGAAAAGAAAAGAAAAGAAAAGAAAAGAAAAGAAAAGAAAAGGGGAGGGGAGGGGAGGGGAGAGGAGAGGAGAGGAGAGGAGAGGAGAGGAGAGGAAAGAAAAAAAGAGGACAGAAAAAGAAAGGGAAATAAATTACTGAAAATAAAATAAAATTAACATAAAAAATAAAATAAAATAAAATAAATAAAATAAAATAAAATAAAATAAAATAAAATAAAATAAAATAAAATAAAAAAATAAAATAAAATATATTGCTGACCTTTAGTGTGAAGCTCAGCAATGGCCTGAAACTATACAAGTATCATTACCTTCTTCAGCACCACTTTGACTTATTTTTTTTTTATTTATTTTTTAATGTTTATTTATTTTTGATGGAGAGAGGGAGACAGAGCATGAGCGGGGGAGGGGCAGAGAGAGAGGGAGACACAGAATCTGAAGCAGGCTCCAGGCTCTGAGCTGTCAGCACAGAGCCCGACGCGGGGCTCAGACCCACAAGCCATGAGATCATGACCTGACCTGAAGTCAGACGCTTAACTGACTGAGCCACCCAGGCGCCCCTGACTTATTTTTAAAGCCAGGTTCACTTAATATCCTTGATGAAATCGTAACAATTATTAATTTTATTGAATCCAGAACCTAGAGAACATGTGTTTGTTGTTATTATGTATGATGAAATGGATGCTCACCGAAAGCAGTCTTGCCACATATTGAAGTATTTTGGTTGAATTGGTAAGGAAAGCACTGGTCTGATTGAGTTATGAGCTGAACTAGTCACTTTTTCAAGGGACATTGTTTTTATGTGAAATTGTGCTTATTTAGACTTGGTTATTTGGTAGACATAGATATTTTCTGAAAAATGCAGAAAGTGAACCTGCCACTTTAAGGAAAACAACTGACAGTACTTATTTGCCAATGATAAAATTCAAGCTTCTAAATAAAGTTAGAATTTAGGAAAATTGTATTAACTACCATAAAATTAACAGTTTTCAATACTAAACAACTTTTCTGTTGAAATCAGTGTGATCCTAGCAAATGAATTTTATATATTGTATAGTAAAATACATCAACATTTGGAAGATCTACATAACTCAGTGAATCCATATTTATCTAAATGCCTAATGCATAATATAAAGTCATAGGTTCAATGTCCATCAAAGTGCAAAATAGACCAGGAGATTTTAAATTAACACAAAAACTTCATCAACATGTTTCAGATACCACACTGCAAATAACTTCTAAAACATGCCACTTGTCAAGCTTTGGTACAGTACCAATTATCGGAAAAAGCAATGGAAATATTCCCTTACTTTCCAACTATGTACATTTGTGAGGCTGGATTTTCTTCATATAGTTCAATGAAAGCAACGTATGAAAACAGCTTGAGTGCAAAAGTAGGTATGGGATCTCAAATGTCTTCTATTAAATCAGACACTTAAAAAATCTAAAAGTGTTAAACAAGAACACTAGATTGACTTTTATTTTTTGTTTCATAAGACATAGTGATTTTTTTTATAAAATTACATTATTCGTGTTGATATAATAGACTTACTGTTACTTTTTTTAATGTTTATTTTTGATAGCAATAGAGAATAAGCATGGGAGAGGGGCAGACAGAGGGGGACAGAGAATCTGAAGCAGGCTCCACACTGACAGCAGCGAACCTGACATGGGCTGAAACTCACGAACCCCGAGATCATGACCTGAACCGAAGATAGACGCTCAACCCACTAAGCAACCTAGGTGCCCCTAGACTTATTGTTATTTTTAAATATATCAAATAAGTTGTTTTAAAATTAATTGGTTTTAATTTCTAACATAGTAAATATTCATGGATATGAACCATATAAACAAAAGTTTTTTGGAGTCCTCAATAATTTTAATAAGTAAAAGCATCCCAGGACCACCAACCTTGAGAACCGCTGCCCTAGAGGACTTGGAAAATAGGCAGGCAAGGAGCAAAGTCTATATATAACAGTTCTACTATCTACTCACTGACTGGCCTGGCTGACTTTGTATGTCTGTGTGTCCTTATCAATAAACACTCATCAAGCTGTTCACCACTTAAAAGACTTAATGGCATGTATTAAATATACCCATTATTATTATGGACAAAGCCAGGAATAACAGAAAATAGAGCAAGATTAATTACACTGAAGGAAATTGCCAATACTATCTAAATCTTCCCAACCACAACAAGGCTTGCCTCCAATCTGGTCATGTTAAAAGTACCTTGTTGGGGGACCTGGGTGACTCAGTTGGTTAAGCATCTGACTCTTGACTTTGGGTCAGGTCATGTTCTCACCATCTCAGGGGTTGGTTCATGACTGTGAGCCCTGCATCAGGCTCCGTGCTGACAGTGCAGGGCCTGCTGGGGATTCTGCTGCCTCTCCTTCTCTGCCCCTCCCATGCTTGATCAATCAAACAATCGATCAATAAATATTAAAAAGTACCTTATGTACATTTTTCTATAATCTTTTTTTTTCTTTCATTTCTTATTTCTCAAGGAATAACTTCCTCTTAGAGCACTTGCCTTAATGACTAACAGTGAATCTCTTCTCTCGTACAGACATTATCTACTTGTTTTTCTTGTATTTCTGCCTATTAATCCAAAGATAACAATGTATGTTCCTTACAGGACAAGTACAACATATTCCATATTGTTTGTATTCCAACAGTTTTTACCACAGTTCTTATTCCAATCAGGCTGCTGTAACAAAAATACCATACACTGAGTGTCTTAAACAAAAGAAACTTATTTCTCACAGTTCTAGAAGGCAAGTACAAGATCAAGGCACCCATAGAGTTGATATTTGGTGAGAGCCTACTTCCTGGTTTGTAGATGGCACCTTTCATCTGTGTCTTCACATGGTGGCAAGGGGTAGGGAACTCTCTGAGTTTTCTTACAAGGTCACTAATCCAATTCATGAGGCCTGACTTCTAAATACCATTGCTCCAGGGATTGGATTTGAACATAAGAATTTTGAGGGGACACAAACATTCCCTCCTCAGAACACAGAAAATCAATAGCTGTGGAATTTAACTGAAATAGCTGATAATATGAATTATTTCAATAGAGCTATGATGGATTAAAAAGGTCCTGAATTAAAGCATAAAGATAAAAGAACTTTGTACTTTTCTCTCCTTTCCCCCCTCCCATCTACCCATTCATCAACCTGCCCATCCATCTAACATGTTTTCAACATTAATATGGAAAACATTATTTATTTAATTCTACAATGGCAATGATTATAAAATGCACCATCAATTTAACCACAGCTTAGAGAAGGAGTATAGGGAAAAATAATCAACATAAAAATAAACATGATTCTTACAGAATGAACCAATAGTGGAACCAATAAATGAATATGTATCTACACAGTTACAAATAACAGTCTTTTTGTACGACCATTAAAATTTAGGGGGCGCCTGGGGGCTCAGTCGGTTGGGCGTCCGACTTCGTCTCAGGTCACGATCTCACGGTCCATGAGTTCGAGCCCCGCGTCGGGCTCTGGGCTGATGGCCCGGAGCCTGGAGCCTGCTTCCGATTCTGTGTCTCCCTCTCTCTCTGCCCCTCCCCTGTTCATGCTCTCTCTCTCTCTGTCTCAAAAATAAATAAACGTTAAAAAAAAATTTTTTTTTTAAATAAAATTTAAGTCTAAAACTCCTTTGCATTGAGCCTAAAATCTTTATGTATGAATCGCTTTCAGCCACCAACTAATATGCATAATGTCAGTGACAACATTCTGCTTCCCTTAGCCTATGCTTGTCTTCCAGACCGTTTTGTCATATTTCAGACTGATATCATAATTTCGAGCCAAATAAAAATACCTGGGGTTTTCCACATTTGGATGAACTTGGCATTTTGAAATTTCTGTAACGGGGATTATATATTGTGGGAAGTGAACAGCTTCGTTTCCATGTCAGCCAAAGGCTTTTGACAGATAGATGTTATGTTCCTGAGTGGTAGTCCTTCATGATGCATAAATTGGTCACAATAACCTCTCATAGGGTTGAAAATACCATTATCTATTCCCAGAAATTTGACAGTTTCTACTAACTATAATTGCAATGCCTGCTGTATGATAGACAATCTTTGACATACAAAATAACTTTTTATTTCAATGGAACTTTGTAGTACTGTATAATCTTTTTGAAGACATTTTAAATGACAATTAGGAATCCAAATTTAAGTCAAAATGTAACTCTGTGTAATGCTAACAATCAAAGGAAGCCAACTCAGGTAACAATAGTATGAATGTAGCTAACTGGTGTGTGTAAAGGAAAAGACAAGGATGTCACCACACTGCTTTGCCTAACTGCTGTTTTTTTTCTTTTTCTTTTTTTACTTTTTCATAAAATATTATAAAGCATAGTCCAATATTAGATATTTTAAAGTGTGAAAATGGGTATCTCTAAATAAAATGTATATATTATAAACACACACGTGTGTGTATATATATATATATATATATATATATATATATAGCATGCATATGTGTAGCATGTATGTGGCCAATACACTTAATATCACTGTCAGCTCTGAGTAAAGAATTGTTCTCTGAAAAGTAGCACAATTGTTAATAATAATATCCTTAATGAGCAAGGATAATTATTTTTTTCCTAAAAATATATATCTATTGCTTTTCTGATAAAGCCCCTGATAGGTTGTTTTGGGGATAAATAGCACTTAAGTCCGTGACCTTGATAAAGAAAAAAATATTCTGACACTTGTTAAAACAATAAGGATGGCTGTAGTTAGTACTATCACAATAGTTATAGAGACCACTGCAATGGCATCTTGCATAGTGTAGACAGATTGAGCTCAGCTCTGAATACAACAAGGAAGAGTGGAGATTGGTAGCCAAAGAACAAGGCGAAGAAGTTGTTAGATGGAAAATTAATAAGAGGAAGCATTTCTGGCTAAACCCACCTGATCGTCTTCCTGAAGGCAGGCCATAGTGATCAGACATTACCTGGAGGATGAGAAACCTGACCAGGTATCAAGAGTGATCCGGTCCTGAGGATAAGGGCTTCTGGCTAACGTGACTTACCAGTGTTCTTGCAGTTGACTGATGCAAAGATGGACACGGAAGCACAGAAGTCCAAAAGTCAAGGTCTAGTTGGGAAGAGGATTCGGAAGAGCCTGATTACATCTGGCCAAGGACAGACTGTTTGTCAGCCTACGTTAGGGGAAAACAAAGATGGTTAAATTACATTGGAGGGTAATACAGGACAAGTTTTCAGTTTTGTAGTTAAACTGCACAGAGGTAAGAGGGTGTAGAAAATGGAAAGTTAAGCAAGATTTAGATGGAAAGAATGAATCAAAGTGATGAGAGGTTGAAGCCCAGCGGGAAGCTGGTGAGAAATAGGAAGTTTGCATTCCCCACTGTAGAGATGGAGCTTGGAAGAATTTTAATTTTCTTGAAGTGCATACTTCTTAAGTGTACAGTTTGATGAATTTTTTATATATGTATATACTCATATAACCAGTGCCCAGATCAGGGTACAGAACATTTTCAGCAGCTAGAAAGCTCTTTTTTGCCATTTCCCAATTTGTAACCCATAAAAGGTACCCAACACTATGACCTCTATCCAGGCAATTGGATTCACACCAGAGAGTTTAACCGATGCGGTTTGCTCCAATTCTTACAGTTTTCAGATTTTAATTACTAGCAGTACGGTCTACTAAAAACTTTGAACTAATAGTTTATAGACTGAGATTTCAGCCATGGCTCTTAATATTCACAGAACAACACTCCAGGCCAAGGGCAATCTTTACATCTCTGTCTTTGGTGGAAAAGTCAGGATTTGCATATAGCTCCCTCTGGTATAGAAGCTCATGAGTTTTCTACAGAGGATATGAAACGACTTGATGAGGGTTTCTTACACAGGGTAGGATTTTCTACCACTACAGGATAGTTTATCACTATGACATTTCACCACCTGATTCACTTATATGGAATTTTGCTACATAATACCCACAGAAAACCAGATCAAGAAAAGTATTCACGTACCACGAAGTATTCATGAATTTATCACAGCTTCAGAGGTGATTGTCTGGAACCTATAAGGATGCAAGGCGACAAACTTACCGTTACATAATTTTTGCACACATGAAGACCAAATGTGGACTTTTTATCTGAAAGTGATGTTATTACTAATTTTTTTAATCGAAGCAAAGTCAACTCACAGTGTTATATTAGTTTCAGGTGTACAACATATTGATTTGACAAGTCTATTCATTATGCTATGCTCACCACAAGCATAGCTACCATCTGTAATCATACAACACTATTACAGTATCACTGACAATGTTCCCTATGCTTTATCTTTCATCCCCATGATTTATTCATCCCTGATGAATCTGGAAGTATCTGGAAGTCTGTGTCTCCCACTACGCTTTGCCCATTTTGCCCATCCCCGAACCCCTCTCCTCTGGTAATTATAAGTTTTTTTCTCTGTGTTTATGGGTCTGTTTCTACTTTTTAAAATTTGTTTCTTTATTCATTTTTTTTGAGATTCCACATATAACTGAAATCATATGATATTTATCTTTCTCTATCCAACTTATTCCACTTAGCATAATACTGTCCAGGACCATCTGTGTTGTTGGAAATGGCAAGATCTTATTCTTTCCTATGGCTGAGTAATATTCCAATGTGTGTGCATGCATGCACGTGTGTGTGTGTGTGTGTGTGTGTGTGTGTGTGTGACATACTTTTTATCTGTTCATCTACAGATGGATACTTGGGTTGCTTCCATCTCTTGCTTCTTATAAATAATACTACAATAAACATAGAGATGCATGTATCTTTTAGAAATAGTGTTTTCATTTTCTTTGGGTAAATACCTAGTAGTTTAATTACTGTATAGTATGCTTTCTATTTTTAATTTTTCAAGGAGTCTCCATACTGTTTCCCACAGTGGCTGCACCAGTTTACATTCTTACCAACAGTGTACAAGATTTCCTTTTTTTCCACATCTTTGTTAACACTTGTTATTTCCTATCCTTTTCTTTCTAGCCATTCTGACAGATGTGAGTTGACATTTCATTGTGGTTTTGATGAAAGCAACACTATCATGCAAGGTTATATTCAGGAAACTGTTTTGGTGCCATTCAAGGCTGTGCTGCCTGCCACATAGGACCAGTATCCTATGGGTCATCTGAGTTTGACAATCTGAGAAATTATTGTCACTATCTTCCCTGCCCTTATTATCCCAACACAGCTCTTCAGGGACAGAAATCACCTTGCTGTTCTAAAGGTAGTTCATAAATTCTTTGTATTTTAACCTATCTCATACTGATTACTGTATGGAAACAAATATAGGATATAAACTTGAGAAAAGTGCCAAAGGTACCGATTCCTTACAAAGTTTCCCCTCACCATTCCTTTCTCACGTATGGCTTAGCCCCTGTTGTCACTAATAGTCAAGGCCTAATACAACAGACTTTGAGCCTTCCTTAGTTCCATATGGTCCTGTCCTCCAGAAAGGTCATTTTCCCATACTTCATGTTTTTTTTTTTTTAAGTGTAGTAGAATAGAAATTAATGGGAACATGAACCTAATGACTTATTCTCCCCAGATGAGAGTTCCAGCATGTGGAGACTTCCAGTCTCATTCAGAAAAGTCTTGGCCCTGTTGTCATTTCAGAGAGCTTGATATGAATAACCACCAGAGTACTAGGTAGACAGAGCCCTGAACCAGGAGTGAGGAGGCCAATGATATAGCTTGAGCTTTGTTCTCTAAAAGTTGTCTTTGACTTACTACCCACTATATGAAATACTCTAGAACAAAACTATGTGTCTGTCCCACATTGTAGATAGGAAAATCAAGGTATCAAAGGAGTACCCAAGGTACTTGTTCAGGGTCATGCCACTGGTAATTGTCTTACCATTTTTAAACTCAAAGACTATAGCTATTCCCTTACACATTCTATAGTGTTCTCAATACACCATGCAGTCCCACTTAATTTGGCAAAATATCCATTAAGTACCTACCATGTCCCAGGAACTGTACTAGGTGCTGGGTGTAAAATAATGGAAAGTATAGACATGGTCATTGACCTCAAGTCAAGGGGAAAGATAGACATTAGCTAAATAATTATTTATACAAAGAGAAGCAAAGAGAGGTACACTGAGCTATGGAAATATGTAAGAGAGGAATATGAGCCAGACTGATAGGGTCAGAAAAAGCTTCCTTGGAATAGTAACAACTGGACTGACAGTTGAAGGAGTAACAGGCAACACGGGATGGGGAGCAAGAAAATAGTCTGGGACACAGGAACAGCATGTGCAAAGGCTTTGTAGCAGGAAGAAGCCTTTATTGTAGAAGACTCCAGAGGCCCAAGATCCTGTCAACAGATGTCAAGAATGAACATGGGGGCAAAATAGTGTTTGAGAAGTCACTGGGATCAGTGCAAGTAGGGCTTCATAGGCCCTTGTTTCAGTCTCTCCCTCAAGTGAAGCAGAAAATCATTTGCACGTTTATCATGTTTAATGTAATCAACTCTGTTTCCAGAAGATCAAGGAATAGCAAAAAAAGAAAGAAAAAAAGAAAAAAAAAACTTGTAGGGAAACAAAACTTAAGAATTCACACTGCTCTGAGTGGGGGGTGGGGGGGATTTATATAGCTAGATATGAGGACCTACTATAAACCGAAAGTAATTGAGAGAGTATATTATTGCAAGGATAGACAAAATAGATCAGTAAAACAGAACAGGAAGCTCAGAATCAGATTTACACATTTAAAATTACTTAATTTATAAGAAAAATGACATTGCAGTCCAGTGGGGAAGGATGGTATTTTAAATAATGTTAAATAGTGTTGTGAATTTGATATATATATATGGAAAAATGAAACATAACCTCCTACCTATCCCCACACAAATTGCAGCTTGAGATGGACCGTAGATCTAAATGTGCGTGATAAAGCAATAACAGCAAAAAGAACGTAGGAAACACACATACACCCACACATACACACACATACACGCAAACACGCACACATACATGCATGGGCACACAGGAGAGGATCTACATAAACTTAAGTAGCCAGAACATTATTGAACAGGACATTAAAAAATACTAACTATAAAAAAGTACTAATAATTTGCACTGAGTTTAGATTAAGAATTTTTATTCTTAAGATTGAGTGAAAAGTCAGTGCACAGAGTGTGAGGAGTTATCTGCTATACATGAAGAAAAAGGGTATTTCAAAATATATTGACTATCCTTATACAACTCTAAGAAAAATAGAAACAATTCAGTAGAAAAAAAAAGCAGGAATAGTTACTTTAGAAAAGATGCTGCTGTCATTAGTCATTAGAGAATACAAATCCAGAATACACTACCATTGGGAATTACTGGAATGGTTAAAATGAGTAAGACAGATAATGCGAAGTGTTGACAAAGATATAGAACAACTTAAAATGTCATGCACTGCTGGTGGGAGTGTATGTTGTTGTAATCACTTTTTAAACTTTGTGAAACTATTTGTTACTCTCCACTAAAACTACACATATACAGATCCTATGATTCAGCAATTCCATTCTTGGTGTATACCCAACAGGAAGACATGCATACATTCATCAAAAGACAAGTACGAGAATGTTTCTGGTAGCACTATTTTCAGTCGCCTCAAACTAGAAAGTCCCATGTGGTAAGTTGAATTACGGGCCCTAATTATTTACCCTTTCCTGGGTCTACACCCTTTGAGATCTGACTTCGCAGTTTTAACCAACTTCATGGACACAGTGTACTCCCCTGTTCCTTGACATTGAATTCTTCCATGTGCCATGCTTTGCCCAAAGGGGTGTTAGCAGATGTGAACTGATCAAAGACTGAAATGCTTCTCTATGATTGGGCTAGTCCTCTTATACCTCTGCCATTGCTGTGGCAAGAAAATGTTCCAGAAGCTCATCAGTCAAAAAAGATGAGAGACACAAAGGAAGAATAAGTCAGCAATTCACAAATATGTGGCTCAAGGCAGAATGACCCATCTGAGTTAACAATGGGGCTGATGTGTTCCTCCCAGAAGCCCTGAGCTATCATTTTCATTCGTTTCTTTAAGTCAAGCATCTCATCTTCCCCACAGCTTCAGCTCACCCCTACCACCCTAGGCTTAAAGAAGGTACTACCAAGAGTAAGAAGTGTTGCATGCCTAGAATATATGCATCAAATCCCCTCCTGAATAGCCAAGTGACCCCAAATCAGCCCAGCTTCCTAAGTCCCCACAGGACTGAGTCCTGGATATTGTAAAGAAGAGATCACAGGTTTGGAGTCAGACAGTTATATGGAACAATCTCCCAAGCATCACTTATTAGCTGACTGTGAGCAGATCTCATCACTATTTTGAACCTCAGTTTTCCTGCATTTAAAATGAATACAGTGCCATGCAACTTGAAGGATGTTAGTTATGTATGCTCTAGGCATTCCTTGCCTTTATTCAAATAATGATTACAGTGTCTTCTACTTTTATATCCATAATCTATTTCCTCACAACAGCTCCAGGAAACAGACCTTATTATCTCCATTTTATGAAGGAAGAAACTAAGAATAAACTGTTTGGACTTTGTAAAGCATTTGGAGTTGCAGTCTAGTTAGAAGTAGGCAACCAACTGGAAGAGCTGTACTTGTCCAACAAGAAGGAAATTATGATGTGAACTAGAAAGGTGGAGAGATAAGCAGATTATAAAGACATTTGGCATAAAAATTGGCTGAATGTGTTGACTGAGTGGACATTAGAGTAGTATGAAGCATAAAGGAAATTGTGACTTGATACACTTAGTGTTTAAAGGTACTGTTCACTGAAATTGGGCATCCAAGGGGGAAAACAGGTTTAAGGGGTGATGACAAGTTTGGTTTGGGGCAGATTGAGGGCAAAGTAATTGTGGTATGTCCAGATGGAGATGTTTGAAAGGCAATTAGATAAGTTCTCAATCTCAGGAGAGCCATCTGAGCTAGAGTTATAGAGTTGGGAGTTATCCTTATTTAGTTGAAAAAGCCAGTTCAGAAAATACACCACTTTAGTTGTATGTGCTGTGGTAAAGCACTTAACCCTTCTGAACACCAATTTCTTCACCTTTCAAATAAGAAATATAACATGACTTACATTGTCAAATGAATTCTGATAAAAGTCCAATTACATAACATGTGTAAGTAATCTGTAAACTTTAGTATGCTACTTAAATGAAATATTCTTTGTCTTACTGTCATTAGCAGCTGGTTGGAGCAAACCTTCCAAGGCTCCTTAAATCTGAGAAACCACTGAGAATTGCTGGGAAGCTTTTTTAAAAAATACTGTTATCAGGGTTTGCTCTAGTATTTTTAACAGCCAAATCAGAGAAAAGTAGGTAACGGCTAAAGATATTGAATGGATAAATTGTACTATTTTCTAAATAAACACTAACATTAGAGGCACACCCAGGCAGCTTTATTTAAAAAAAATACTACAGTTTTATGTTCATGTGATGAGATATCTGGTATTTGCCTTCTCTCCATCAATAGCAGGGTTAGTGATTGAAAATATTATCTTTCTTGGACTTCTTCATTGTAAAATATACTTGTAGGTAACTAAGAGAATCGATTTGCTGAGAGTAGTACTCAAAACTATTAAGTGTTGGAAGATACCTGCCAAAACTAAACTTGTTCACTGCAGAATAGTTAGTGTAAAGCCCTTCTTTTAAACCCTAATCAGAAAGCAGGATTGGTTCTCTATTATGGTCACTCCTATCTTGTAATAATAAATATACATCTGCAACATAAAAAATGATATTTCTGGGTTCTGTACAATCAAGGGCACATGTTTCGCTCATTCAGAAGTGTTTGTCAGGCCATTATAATATAATTTTTAAAAAAGGAGTGACTAAACACACATCTGTCTTACCTGGCCTGTATTTATTATCTGCTTTTTCAGAGTATCATTCTTACAGGTCCCAGACCTCACTGCAACTGTAAGACAGAGGTTCTTTCCCCATAATTTGGCTCTGTTTGTGCAGCTTGAACTGTAATCCATTCATATATGTAGAGTCAAATGCCGTGGAAAATCCATCTCTTTCCTGAATTTAACTCAATTCTACTGACATTCATCAATTTCCTTTTTGTGCCAGGCCCTAAACTACAAAAACAGCTATTATCAGAAACATCTCAACTAACAGGGGTGATTGATAGGCACAAATGGAAAAGCACATGGAGACCAGTGGCTGTGCAGAATCTCCAACTGGAGAGTACTGAGAATTGAGAGGACAGGTAGGTGGGGAGAAGACTGGAGAGCAACAGGGATATGAGAAAGGCCTAGATTGAGATGCTGCATTAACCCTTGTTGCTAGCTGCATAATCTTGGCCACAGTTATTTATTCCTTGTAAGCCTAATTTCCTAATTTATAAAATGCCCATCATCAACAGCACCATCACCACCACTGTCATCACTGCTGTTATTCATGTGGTCATTGCCATTATCAGCAGCAGCACATCACAGGATTTTTACAAATTCAGTGAGATGATGTAGGTACTCTATATGCCTTCTGCCTACAGCACAGAGGGCTGGCAGTCTCCTTTTCCTTCGTCTTAAAGGCCAGAATGAGATTTTATGTGTAGCATGATTGTGGGTCTCTGCTCATGCTTTGAAAGGAGGCTTACTACTTGTTTGGCAAGAGGGAAAGAGAAGTATGCAGAACTAGGGGACACTATAAAACCTGTCCATCTCCAAATGTGTTTTAGACAGCTCCACGTAATGATCAAAGTTCCACATAAGAAATTATTTAATTGGGCCAACCTTTTTTTTTTTAATATGAAATTAATTGTCAAATTGGTTTCCATACAACACCCAGTGCTCATCTCAACAGGTGCCCTCCTCAATACCCATCACCCACCCTTCCCTCCCTCCCACCCCCCATCAACCCTCAGTTTGTTCTCAGTTTTTTTTTTGGGGGGGGGACAGAGAGAGACAGAGCATGAACGGGCGAGGGGCAGAGAGAGAGGGAGACACAGAATCGGAAACAGGCTCCAGGCTCCGAGCCATCAGCCCAGAGCCCGACGCGGGGCTCGAACTCACGGACCGCGAGATCGTGACCTGGCTGAAGTCGGACGCTTAACCGACTCCGCCACCCAGGCGCCCCTGTTCTCAGTTTTTAAGAGTCTCTTATGTTTTGGCTCCCTCCCTCTCTAACCTCTTTTTTTTTCTTCTCCTCCTCCATGGTCTTCTGTTAAGTGTCTCAGGATCCACATAAGAGTGAAAACATATGGTATCTGTCTTTCTCTGTATGACTTATTTCACTTAGCATCACACTCTCCAGTTCCATCCACGTTGCTACAAAAGGCCAGATTTCATTCTTTCTCATTGCCACATAGTATTCCATTGTGTATATAAACCACAATTTCTTTATCCATTCATCAGTTGATGGACATTTAGGCTCTTTACATCATTTGGCTATTGAGAGTGCTGCTATAAACATTGGGGTACAAGTGCCCCTGTGCATCGTACTCCTGTATCCCTTGGGTAAATTCCTAGCAGTGCTACTGCTGGGTCATAGGATAGATCTATTTTTAGTTTTTTGAGGTCCACACTGTTTTCCAGAGCGTGGGCCAGCCTTTTAAAAGTAGCAAAACATGGCAGCAGTCTCCAATGATGTGCTGGGGATCTTGGGCTGTTCTTCAGGATGGGGAGGGCTATTTGAATAGTTGGTTGGTGTTGTTTGTTTTACTTTATTTTTTGAAAGAAATGAAACAAACGTGTTAAAGAAAGAACAACTTAACATTTGGGTTATCTTACATAAGACCTGGTGATTGGATTGGAAGCTGCTCCTGGCTTCAGGCACCTTCCATAGCAAGCTGTCTTTCCTGATCTGTCAGTAAGTGTCACTGGAGCTGGTTTCATCTGAGGTAGGGACAGATCTGAGTTCCGCCTGCCATGGATTGAAATCACCTTTATTATTTGAGCTGTCTGCCTGGTAAGTGTGTTGTGTATTTGTGTGTGTGTTTTCCTTTCCATCTCCCCCAGTCCATTTCCAATACTGAAGGTGATGTAGGAACTGATAATGGAATGACCTTGAGGCCAAAAAAATGCGGAGTGAGTAACGTTCAATAAAATGGACTATGACAGGTATTTCATAAAAGAGGTTTGCGAACAGATGACTTTTTACAAAGAAAATAAACTAACATTGCTTTGTTGTTCAGGTGCCAAAGTGATTTGCTTTTCTCTGCTCTAGCAGATTCTGATTGACTTTTTTCTCCCGTGAAAAATGAAGAAAAGGAGAGAAAAAAGATTGCTCTTTGTGATCTATTCAGTAAGAGGGCAGACCATTAATAGTTTTTTTCCTCCTGATTTTGTTACTTCTATTAATGCTAATGGAAGAGAACTTCAGTTTACTTAAACTTTGGAAATAATAGCCATCACGATGCTTGTAATATTTATTGAGCACTTACTATGTGCCAGCCATATTACTAACTATTTGTAGGCCTTATCTCATTCACACACTAACTCTGGGAGGAAATTAAGACAAAAGAAGTGTAACTAATCTGCCCAATATTCAGGAATGAAAGTGAAACTCAGACTCAGGTATCTCTGAAACCAAAAATCTGTGTTTTTAAATGTTGCTTTTTTTTTTTTTTTTTTAATTTCTGCTGTGGGTACTATGCCACAGCATATGAGAATTAAAAAAAAAAATGGAACAAGAGAAAGATCCTGAAAGTAAATTGTTATGGGGAACTAATACAAATGTGGAGGCAGTGGGGGGCCTAAGTGGCTCAGTCAGTTAGGCGCCCAACTCTTGGTTTTGGCTCAGGTCATGATCTCAGGTTTGTGACCTGGACCCTCACATCAGGTTCAGTGCTGAGTGAAGCCTGCTTAAGACTCTGTCTCTTTCTTTCTGTCTACGTCTCTCCTGCTTGCATGTGCATGCATGCACATGTGCTCTCGCAAAAAAAAGAAAAAAAAATGTAGAGGCATCAGAGTAGTATAGCAAGGAGAGGGAAGATTGGGACTATAGTGAATAAGAGGACATTCACCTGTAGAAAGAGAGGTGTCAATATGCAAATTAAACCAATTAGTATCATGAGGGAATGCAGACCTGAAATGTCTATATATTCTGGGTTTTTTTCAAAAGCAGTTAAAAATCTAGATTTTTATGGGATGTTTTCCAAGTTGAGAAATAATTATGTCTGTCTATCTTAAAGTATTGTAATGGTGAAAATAAATATGTCTATGAGACAGATTGAGCTATAGGTGCTACTAAACACATGTGGAATAGAGAAAATACTACCCACCTGAAATTAGATTGACCTGGATTTTATTTCCATACCACCACTTAATTAGCATTAGGAAATTGGACTAACTCACTGTCTCTGAGTTCCTGTTTCCTCATCTGTACAATGTGGAATATGATTAAATCTTTTAAGTTTATGGAGAACAGTAAATAATATATGTAAGGTTAATAAAACAAATGTAGCACACAGGTGACAATGTGTTTTTTTCTCTTCCATCATCCAAACTAGAGGAAGATTGATCCAAAAAAAGAAAGTATTATTTGGTTGAGACTATCTAGAGTGGGTTACAGAGAAAGTAGCACTTGAGATCGACCTCAAAAGAGTGGAATTATTTGAATATATAAAGGTAGAGAGGAAAGCAACTCTTGTAGAGATACTCCTATGAGTAAAATCCAAGGGCTGAGATTGTTTAGGGGAGTGTACAACTCTAGGTTGAAATATAGTTTGATGTAAGCTCCTGGCTTGAGATTAGACTTGAAGCATATACTGTGACCATGTTATAGACTTTAAAAGCCAGAGTATGGAATATAATAGCAATTGTGAGGGCAACTGAGAACCACTGTTTTTATTGTTAGCATTATTTATGGAGTAACATGATCAAGTTGACCTTAAGCAGATTAATCTCACGGCATCACAAATAGTGTTTGTTAGGGAAATACCAGCGGTGGAAGAATAATCAAGAGGGAACTTACTGGTTCAGGATATGGTCAGTAAGCTACAGTTAGTGGGAAAGGGGAAGGAACACTAGATAAAATCAGTCCTGAGAGGTGAGTGGGAGAGATCCTAAGAGTCAACTCTCTTGGTTGTTAGAGTTGCTGGAGTTGCTGATTGGAGATGGGGAACAAGAAACAGAGAAGGATCAAATATAACTTTAGACCTGGGAGGACAGAGTAGTGAAGGCACTGACTTCTTGTGTCAAATGAAAATAGAAATCCATAGCTCCAGTGCTGTTTTGAGAATTAAGATGGAATGTTTACCTCGGATAGCCCTTTTATAAAGTCGTCTCTCAACAAATATAAATACCCTATTTCTTCCTTCACCCTCAAGAGGGTGGTCCTTAGAGGAAGGTAATAATTTTCTTTTCCTACTCCCTTTGTTTCCATGGAAGATACTCAACCCTTGTATCACCCAGTTGCTCTATTTATCCCTTTCCAAATCAACGGAGGGCAGCAGGGAGCTGGGTTTGGACTTAACTGGCTCATCGCCTCAAGGAGTTTCTCAAGAAAACTTTCTTCTTGGTGTGGCTAAGTCTAACATTTCATTAAAAGCACCTAGGGGTCCCTGGGGGCTCAGTCTGTTAGGCGTCTGACTCTTGGTTTCCACTCAGGTCATGATCTCGTGGTTTGTGGGTTCAAGTCCCACATCGGGCTCTGTGCTGACAGTGTGGAACTTGCTTGGGGTTCTCTCTCCCTCTTTGTCTATCGCTCCCCTGTTCTCGCTCTCTCAAAATAAATCAATAAACTTAAAAAAAATTTAAAAAGCACCTAGAACTTAGTATATACTTAAAAATAATAAACTGATTTTATTTATTTATTTATTTTAATTTTTTTTTAATGTTTATTTATTTTTGAGACAGAGAGAGACAGAGCATGAACGGGGAGGGGAAGAGAGAGAGGGAGACACAGACTCTGAAACAGGCTCCAGGCTCTGAGCTGTCAGCACAGAGCCCAACGCGGGGCTTCAACTCACGGACCGCGAGATCATGACCTGAGCCGAAGTCGGAGGCTTAACCGACTGAGCCACCCAGGCGCCCCTAAACTCATTTTAAAAGTGGTCTCATGTTTTCTGGGGGCTTTTGGCAATGCTTCAGAGAAGCATATCAAAACACAGGAACCCTAAAGGAAAATTAGATATCAGAAGATTCCTGTAATTTGTATACCACTCAAAGAGAAAATGAGCCTTATTTAAAAAGCTTGTCCTATGAAGTCTTACACTTTGAGCATAAGAATCCTGATTCTAAACTGCTCTTTAGGTAGACCTGGTCTAAGTGCTTTCTTATGAAATCAGGAAAGATTTTGAAATCCTATTTAATGTAAAAACTATATAAAGAGTCTCCAAAGACCTGGTAATAATGTCTGAGTAGTGTTACCTGGTGACTAGATGCAAATTCAGCATGTGTAACACACATGTGTAACACACACATGAAATGAAAAAACAACCACTAAGCACTGTGATGTGTATCTTCACTCCATCCCTGTTCACAAAGGAGTTGGTGAATTTCACAGCTGGGAGTATCTAAGGGAAATGTTACTATGTTGTTCCAACTCAGAAGCTCTGCTTTTATTGAACTGATTCTAAACATCTATGATCACTTTCTGTGTCCAACATTGCCTTTTGTTGGACTTCCTTTACATGGGTTGTTAAACAAGTTTGGGAAAAAAAGGAAAAAAAAAACCCTCGTAATTTCTCTGTCTACAATTGCTCAAGCTTCAGACTTGTAATACAAATCCTTGGTGATTGCATTTCTATAATTGCTAGCTCCTGCTATGGCTTACTTTGTTTCCATCTTTGTGCCACGCTTGGACTCAAGGCGGATCCTTCTCTAGTGTGTACTCCACAAACATGCTGCCTTTTCCAAGAATAGACTTGTCTCTTTGCAGGAGTCTGGATAGCAGGAGAGATATTGGCATGAAAAAGATGAGTTCTGTGCTGACTGCTACCTACAAAAGGCTTTTCCATTGTGAATAAATGACTATCTCACAAACTAGTTCAGTCATACATTCTAGCTGAATACATACTCAAGGATCTATTTCATGCCCAGTTAGGCATGAATTGATTATGATTCTCTATAGACTTCAGAACCCTTTCTGGCTGAAAGGAGGCAACCAAACACAAAGTAACCTTTGTGGTACATTTGTAATTGGAGTGTCTGCCATTGGTTCTGGCATATGGCTGCTGTCTCTCCTCCATTCTCCTGCTTGCCAGGGAGGCCAGGCATAAAGGGAGAGGTCCCAGGAAAAGGTTCACATCTGATCAGACCCATCTCTTGGGGGTACTACTCTTCACATCTGTTCCTCTGGCCTGAGTCATTGGCAGTGACCAAAGGATGAAAATCCACTCTTCTGCCTTGGCAGCCAAGAGGACAGAGGGAAAGCAGCCTTCCAACCAGAGTTTGCAGCCAGCTGGCAGGAGGCTTCACTTCTTCTCTTCAGGATACAAGTTATACCTGGCAGGTGAACAATTTTCAGAGCTCTGTAAAGTGAACAGCATTTTTTCTTCTTTTAAACTCTTGAACAGGGTTGGAGAGGGGTCTGCTTGGATAAAATGTCTCAGATGCGCTTGTGATTCTGTTATTTATAATAAGAAAAATTAATAGGTAAAATTATTAGGTGCTTACCACATAGTGCACTGTGCTGAGCGCTTCAGTTACTATATCCTGTTTAACCCTCCCAACAGTGCGGGAGCTCTAATTACCAGACCCATACTTGAGATGATAAAATATACTTGAAGAGGTGAGATGAATCGCCTTGGTGTTTACCCTATGTACATTTTGCTATGTACATTTTTGAGGCTTTTTGGCATCCTAGTAGAAGCTGAAAGAGCTGTGGAGTTATATGGGAACCCTATGCAAAAGTCAAGGCAGATGCTAAAACATACTGATGAGGAAACTGAGGTTAAGAATATGTGAGTGACGTGCCCCACATTCATTGCTAGGAAGTCTTGGAGCTGAATCCACCGCAGATATTTCGATTTCAAGGGCATTTTTCACCCATTATAGTTGGTGGAATTTTCAAAGCCTTTCTTTTTTTTTTCTTTTTCTTAATATAATTTATTGTCAAAATGCTTTACTTACAACACCCAGTGCTCATCCCAGCAAGTGCCCTCCTCAATGCCCATCACCCACTTTCCCCTCTCCCCCACCTCCTCATCCACCCTCAGTTTATTCTCTGTATTTAAGTGTCTCTTATGGTTTGCCTCCCTCCCTCTATGTTTGTAACTATTTTTCCCCTTCCCCTCCCTCGTGGTCTTCTGTTAAGTTTCTCAAGATCCACATATGAGTAAACACATATGATATCTCTCTTTCTCTGACTGACTTATTTCACTCAGCACAGTACCTTCCAGTTTCATCCATGTTGTTGCAAATGGCAGGGTTTCATTCTTTCTCATTGCCAAGCAGTATTCCATTGTATATATAAACCACATCTTCTTTATCCATTCATCAGTTGATGGACATTTAGGCTCTTTCCATAACTTGGTTATTGTTGAAAGCACTGCTATAGACATTGGGGTACAAGTGCTCCTATGCATCAGCACTCTTGTATCCCTTGGGTAAATTCCTAGCAGTGCTATAGCTGGGTCATAGGGTAGCTCTATTTTTAATTTTTTGAGGAATCTCCACACTGTTTTCCAGAGCGGCTGCACCAGTTTGCATTCCCACCTTCAGTGCAAGAGGGTTCCCGTTTCTCCACATCCTTGCCAGCATCTGTAGTTTCCTGATTTGTTTCTTTTTAGCCACTCTGGTGCCGTGGTATCTCAGTGTGGCTTTGATTTGTATTTCCCTGATGATGAGTGACATTGAGCATCTTTTCATGTGTCTGCTGGCCATCTGGATGTCTTCTTTGGAAAAGTGGCTATTCATGTCTTCTGCCCATTTCTTCACTGCATTATTTGTTTTTTGGGTGTTGAGTTTGGTAAGTTCTTTATAGATTTTGGATACTAACCCTTTATTCGATATGTCCTTTGCAAATATATTTTCCCATTCTGTCGGGTGCCTTTTAGTTTTGTTGATTGTTTCCTTTGCAGTACAGAAGCTTTTAATCTTGGTGAGGTCCCAATAGTTCATTTTTTCTTTTAGTTCCCTTGCCTTTAGTGATGTGTCGAGTAAGAAATTGCTGCAGCTGAGGTCAAATATGTTGTTTCCTGCTTTCTCCTCTAGGATTTTGATGGTTTCCTGTCTCACATTTAGTCCGTCATCCATTTTGAGTTTATTTTTGTGTATGGTGTAAGAAAGTGGTCTAGTTTCATTCTTCTGCATGTTGCTGCCCAGTTCTCCCAGCACCGTTTGTTAAAGAGACTGTCTTAGAACAAGCAATCCTAAAATTTGTGTGGAAGCACAAAAGACCCCGAATAGCGAAAGTAATATTGAAGAAGAAAACCAAAGCGGGAGGCATCAGAATCCCAGACTTAGCCTCTACTACAAAGCTGTAATCATTAAGACAGCATGGTATTGGCACAAAAACAGAAACATAGACCAATGGAATAGAATAGAGAACCCAGAATTGGATCCATAAATGTATAGCCAACTAATCTTTGACAAAACAGGAAAGAGCATCCAATCAAAGCCTTTCTAAGGTGCAAGGTAAAAGAGAAGATCCATGACCAGACTGCTTGTGTTAGAAGGAACAGGGATTAATTTTGAGTCAGCCAGATTTACCTGTATGAACCATGGTTTCTTCATCTTAAGAAACAAATAAGCAAAACAGGGATTAAAAATTACTCATAAAGTCCTAATGGGGATTGGTAATGGCTTATCAAAGGTTTTATCCCTATATCTGGTATATGATAGACACTCAAAAAGTAGGAGCTTCTTCCATGTTTAATTTAAGTGAAAAAGAGTGCAAAAGAAGTCAGAAATAGTATGAATGCACTACTGGTGATGGTGTGTTTACTTGTTCATTTATTCATTGATTAACAAGTGCAATGATAGTGGGATTGTTACCATAGGTTCGTTCCCATTTCTCCCAGAGTTCACATTTATGTTGTGGAAGAATGAGGTGAGGTTTTGAAAACGCTTCCCTCTCTCACTGCAAGAGAATTGCAAGATGAGTTCTCAGACAAACGTGTTTTAACAAGTAGGGTCTATTACTCAATGTATCACTCAAGATTAAGGACAGAAAACAGATGTTGCACTAGATATTTTAAGTGAGAATGGATTTTTTTATAGAGAATCAGAGGCTTACAAATTCGTTACATAGTTCAAAGTAATGGAATCTAACCTGGGTCTGCAGAAAAGACTCCCAAATAATACAAGTAATATTTAATGTCCAGAAGGAGGCTACCACCCCTGGGCTACCTCTGGAGCTCTCCCAACCCCTAATCTCACCATCACTGCCGTCTGCATTATATATACCCACAGTAAAGGGAAACTAAACCTGGTCTACACACTAGGCAATAAGAAGTCAGGTCAAGGAGTGTCTGCCACCATGACTGCCATTGCTTTTCCCAGCCACCCAGGAAGTTGAACATGAGATGCAGAGAAACTTCGTGTTTCCATAGTGCACTTTCAGAGAGACAGCCCAAAGGGAGAAGAAAGAATGTCTTCCGTCTCAATTTTTCCCTCATATTTCAGGCAGATATATCTAATAGTTATAGCTATTACATCCAGAATGCTACAAGTAAGGAAGTCTAAGAAATATAGTTTGGGGCTTAGTTTTTGAAGGTGTCCTGAGAGAAAGAATTTGGGATGGAGGTTGAGTGAACATCCACATACTCAGTGACTTATTGTAGGTGAATGGCCCTTCTGGACCAGAGCCTCGCTTATGATACTCATATTGAGAAATCACTACATGATCTAAGCATAGTGTATCACATAACCGACCATTAGATTACTCATTTCGAATGAGGAATGTGAATTTTGAGTTGTTTATGGTGAAGGTAACCTTAAACAGGTAACCTGGAATTATGTGTAACCTTCCAGAAGGTAACCTGGAATTATGTGTAAATTACCTAACACAGAGCTTGACACATATTACTTCAATAGATGATAACTGAACAAAATGTAAAGTATACATAGAACTTAACACAGAATGTTGGGTGTAGTAAATGCTCAGTGAAATTCTGTGTTGAAATTATGAATTAAACTCTTTTGGGGAAAATTATGTTGCAGAATTTATACCCCAGCCCCCACCCCCCCACCCCGCCCCCGCAAAAATATCTTCCAGGATTTATTCTAAATGCTTTATTTACCTTCATTTCATCTTTTATAAGTTAGGTTCTGTTTTAATTTGGCTTAAGGAAGGTAAATAATCTTATGTGAAGATATAGGAGTCTGAGCAAATTCCTGAATACTGGACATTCCTCATAGCATTGTTGGGTGATTCACATGTAAATGAGCATGTGATTGCAAACATAGAACATTCAAATTGAATGCTGGCTGCTGCTGGGATATCCATCCATAAGGAGAAAAATACCCTGCTTTTCTTAAAAGAAGTTGTTTAGGGCATGGGTTCAGACATGCCTAATCTAACTGAGTGTTCACTTTGAGCCTATCAAATGATTTAAGTAACTTAGAGAAAGTGGGCAGACATCAGGTAGAGAGTAGATTTGAACAACAACAAATTTTCTAATACGTCTGTTGGTTGAGATTTCCAGCAGCCAGCCCATCAACCTATACTTTGTTGAATATGTAAATTGGAACATTAATGAAGCCATTTCTAGATTCATTTACTAAGTCTCAAAACTTTGATGGGTTAGGGTTCGTGGGAAAAACTGCACCTGTATGCTTTCTTTGGTGATTGGAAGAGCTGACCTCTAATGTATGTTTTTAACACAGGAATATGTAGGTAAATTTATAAGTCTGACACCAAAATAGCCCATGACTTCATACCAGATACCTAGTTAATACCCACCCATGACTTTCTCCAGTGTAATTGAACGTTCTGCTCTGTGAGCTCAGCATGACATAGAAAACCATGAAGGAGCAATGACTTTGGTTTTATATAGACCTGAGTTATTTCTTGCCTTTCCCACTTCTCATCTTTGTGATATAACATCACAAATCTTCAATGTCCTCTGATGCAAAATGGCAACGTCCGGGGTTATGATAAGGATTTGGGTTAAAAACCCATTAAAAATGCTTATAGAATGAGTACTTTGGTAATGAGCATGAGTTAACAATGTTGCTGTTGTTATTTTTATCAACAAAATAATACAGTAAGTTTATTGACATTATTTTTGCCTGTTTGTTGAGATTATATTCAACATTTAGATTTTCAGGTAAATGGCAGAAAATTCTCCTTCCAAGAGACTCTGAGTACATTTTTGTTTGAGAATGTTTAGCTCGACAATGATGGAGAAAGAACACTCGATCGATTGGCATGTATTTTCCAGAATATAGTAGCTAAATAAAAAGCTGAATTTTCATTTTCCAGAGTAGCATTTATCTGGAAACAGTTTACTATTTCACATTGGCAAAATACCTAATTTGGTAACATTTAAAAATAAGGTGGGTGACTCTCTCTCTCTCAAAATTAAACATTAAAAATAATTTTTTAAAAAAGAGGGGGCACCTGGGTGAGTGAGTCAGTTCAGCATCTGACTTCGGCTCGGGTCGTGATCTCACAGTTCGTGGATTCAGGCCCCTTGTCGGGCTCTGTGCTGACAGCTGAGAGCCTGGAGCCTGCTTCAGATTCCGTGTCTCCTCTCTCTGTTCCTCCCCCCACTCACACTCTGTCTCTCGCTCTCAAAAATGAATAAAGATTAAAAAAAATAAAATTAATAAAATTAAAAATTAAAAAAAATTAAAAAATTAAAAAATTAAATTAAAAAAATAGGCTGGAGGCCTCCACCTCCAAACTGTCAGGTCAGAATTAATGTGTTCTTTCCGCTCTCTGAAAGATGCAAGAATCTCTGAAAGATGCAAGAGTGTGTACAGAGGGAGCATATTCTAGTGGGAATAAGGTAGGACTTAGAACTGAGGGATATCAAGTCTACCTTGGGCTTGAGAATAACCTTGAAAGTTCTGAAACCCCTTTGAGCCAGTTTCTTCGCCTATGAAATTGTGATAAAATAAAAGCTGGTTTGTAGATTTTCTGCAAGAACTAAAAATAAGCCGGTGTTTCTCAAAATTATGCAAGTGGTTGAATCACAGCCTCTGGAGTCAAACCGCCAGTGTTTGACTCATAGCTCTGCCACTGACCACCTGATGCGCCTTGAGCAAACTACCTAACTTCTCTGTAGTTGGTTTCCTCATATGAAAGAAGTCAAGTAGAGGGGTAAATTTTACCATCCATGAGATATTAAGAGGATTGTTAAGGGGGTCAAATGAGATAATCACATTAGCTATTTACAGCACTCACCCAGTAAGTAGGCAGTAAGTATGAGGTCTTGCTATAATTGTTTTGATAAAGTGTGTTGGTTTCATTATGACCCTCCTCACATTGTGCTAAATGAAGACTTGATTCCATGTCTGTCATACTAGTTAGAGGACACGTTCCTGGAGGACAGGTGCCATGTCATATTTATCTTTGTCATGCCAATATCCAGCGCAGTGTCCTGCACAAAATAGGGGCTTAGAAACACTTGATACATAAATGAATGATTTTCAGATCATTTAATGAAGAATTCAGATCAAGTGAATGACACATTTGCTGCACTTTGGCCTTTGTTGTTGATGCTCTGTGATGCATCAGTCTCTTTGTCAAATCAGAAGTCTTTAATTGGAAGCTACCAAGGAAAAAGATCATTAAAATGTGTGAAAGCTCGATGTTATCTTAAGGTACTTTTCTTATCTACAGTTGCTGCTTAAGAGTTCATATATGTGATCTCAAGTAACACGTGTATCTCTTTCCACGTAAAAGTGAACTAAGAAGGGATTAAAGGCATGGCTTCTCATCTCTAATAGCCATGTATTTGCTGTGTAACTTTGAGTAAAATAATCAGCTTCCTTTGGATTAAAGTACTTATTTGTAAAACAATGTGTGACTTGATAGCTTTAGTTTTTGTAAATGTCATTCATTTCAAATGCATTCACTTAGATATCTCAGAATACTTTCCCAGTGTGCTTTATTATAGTGCGTATTCAAGAAATAAATATTAGGTTCTGTCTTGACATTTTCTACTTAAAACCCTCCAATTGTTTTTCTTGTGCACTTAGATAAAATCCAAGTTCATATCTTGGCCTACAAATTGGTGCATGATCTAACCCTAATGGCCATCACTCTCCCCTCTGTTCAGTGCCCCTCAGTTATACAGGTAATGCCTGCTGTTGCCTCAAACCTCACAGACTGTTTCATTCTTTCTGCCTGAACAACTGTATCCCCATATCTCCACATGGTTAAGTTTTCCCTTCTTTGAGGTATTTGCTCAAATGATACCTTTTAAAAATTTTTTTCCTTGACCACTTTATATGTAATTGTTCCCACTTCTCCCCTTTACACAACTTTTAATGGTGATGATGATGATGGTGATGAGATTTTTTTGAGTGATCTCTACACCGAACATTGGGCTCAAACTTACAACCCTGAAGTCACAAGTCACATACTCTACCAACTGATCCAGCCAGGCACCCCATATACAACTTTATTTTTATTCATGAATCCTTTCTGTTCTGAATTTTCATATATGCATGCATGCATTTAACAAATCTGTCTTGACTCATCATCAGGGAAATACAAATCAAAACCACAATGAGATACCACCTTACACCTGTCAGAATGGCTAATGTTAACAACTCAGATAAGAACAGATCTTGGCGAGGATGCGGAGAAAGAGGATCTCTTTTGCACTGCTGGTGGAAATGCAAACTGGTGCAGCCACTCTGGAAAACAGTATGGAGGTTCCTCAAAAAACTAAAAATAGACTACCCTACCACCCAGCAATTGCACTACTAGGCATTTATCCAAGGGATACAGGTGTGCTATTTCGAAGGGACATATGCACCCCCATGTTTATAGCAGCACCATCAACAATAGCCAAAGTATGGAAAGAGCCCAAATGTCCATCGATGGATGAATGGATAAAGAAGATGTGGTTATATATACAATGGAGTATTACTCGGCAATCAAAAAGAATGAAATCTTGCCGTTTGCAACTACGTGGATGGAACTGGAGGGTATTATGCTAAGTGAAATTAGTCAGAGAAAAAAATCATATGACTTCACTCATATGAGGACTTTAAGAGACAAAACAGATGAACATAAGGGAAGGGAAACAAAAATAATATAAAAACAGGGAGGTGGACAAAACAGAAGAGACTCATAAATATGGAGAACGAACTGAGGGTTACTGGAGGGGTTGTGGGAGGGGGGATGGGCTAAATGGGTAAGGGGCACTAAGGAATCTACTCCTGAAATCATTGTTGCACTGTATGCTAACTAATTTGGATGTAAATTTTAAAAAATAACAAAATTAAAAAGAAAAAAAAATCTGTGTTGAGCAGCTAATCTATGCCTTGTTTTGAGGGGGTCCTGTGAATGCAGTAATAAACAAACAAGGCACAGAACCTTTCCTCAAAGAACTGTCTCTGGTAGGGAATATAGAAAAGAAAGGGCAGTATGTTTCAGTGATTTAAGAGCTATGATGGGGTAAACAAAGGGTGCTATGAAGGCAAGAGGTGAGCTCCAGAATCTGGCTGAAGGTGTGAAGAAGGCTTCCTGGCGATCACTAAACTGACTCCTTGAGGTTGACTAAGAATTAACTTAGTGAAGGAGATGAGGAGAACAC
Source organism: Herpailurus yagouaroundi (assembly GCF_014898765.1). Classification (NCBI taxonomy): domain Eukaryota; kingdom Metazoa; phylum Chordata; class Mammalia; order Carnivora; family Felidae; genus Herpailurus; species Herpailurus yagouaroundi. The sequence continues at coordinate 9,400,573 of NW_024412411.1, read as the reverse complement.
TGCCTAAGGCAGAATAAAGACCAAGTTCACAGATTCAGAGAAGGAAAGGCAGTATTGACACTGTTGAACAATATAAAGGTGCTCAGTGTGGCTAGAATGTTGTGTTTTAAGGGGAAAGAAAGGGAGTCCAAGGAAGAGGTAAGTTTCAAATGGTTTGAGATGTAGGCAAGGGGCAGACCATGGTCCATATTAGCAAGTTTGATGTTTTTTTTTTTTTTTTAATTTTTTTCAACGTTTTTTATTTATTTTTGGGACAGAGAGAGGCAGAGCATGAACAGGGGAGGGGCAGAGAGAGAGGGAGACACAGAATCGGAAACAGGCTCCAGGCTCCGAGCCACCAGCCCAGAGCCTGACGCGGGGCTCGAACTCATGGACCGCGAGATCGTGACCTGGCTGAAGTCGGACGCTTAACCGACTGCGCCACCCAGGCGCCCCATCAAGTTTGATGTTTTTGCAGAAATAGCAGAACTCATTGAAGAATTTCAAAGGGAGTGATTTGATAAGATTTGTTTGTTTGTTTGTTTATTTGTTTTTTGGTAAAACTTTTTTTTAAGTTTATTTATTTATTTTGAGAGAGAACAGGAGAGGAGCAGAGGGGGAGAGAGAGAGAGAGAGAGAGAGAGAATGAATCCCAAGCAGGCCCCGCACTATCAATGTAGAGCCCGATGCAGGTTTCAGATTCACAAACTATGAGATCATGACAGGAGTCGAAGTCAAGGGTCAGACACTTAACTGACCGAGCATCCAGGTGCCCCAGTAAGATTTTTTAGTGATAGGATGGTAAATGGACTGGAAGAGAAAATGTTCAGTTAAGATACTGCTGTAGGAGTACAAGAGAGAAACAGTGAAGGACATAGTGAGGGAGAGAAGCAAATGTGTCTTAGAGAAGGAGGCACATGGTGACCGCTCAGAAGCGAGTCATGAGAGAGGCAGGGATCACACACGGCTCCAGCATCTCTGGTTGAATTCGTGGAAGTCATTTATGGAGGTGCAAAACAGGGGAAGATAGGTGAGTTTGGGTAGGAGGATAATGAGTTATGTTCTAACACTCCTGCAAGACCTCCAAAAGAAGATGGGCTACATATCTCTAGTTTCTCTCCCAAGTTATAAATTATTACATCTTTTTTTTTTTAATGTTGAAGATGTAGTTGCTTTGTGTCTTGAATAAATCTTCCTCTGTGCATAAACTTGTATCATCAGTGCACTGAGTATTTGCTAATTTCTTTGCAGGCTTTTCCAGTGAATGTTTAAGGTGTCTCAGAATTTAGAAACTTATAAATTAAGCAGATATATTTATATATTATACCAACAAGACACCTAACCTTGCTAGTCTTCAAGGATCTAATGTAAAATAACATAAAAACAGATGATGGAATTTGGGGCTAGTAGAAATGCATATAGGGCACAGTTTAGGCACCTCATAGTACTGTATTTAAGGATGGTGGAGAATTTATACAAAAGCTGCCTGAATATCAGGCAATCAAATTAAGGAGGTGGTTATCACCATTTCACGTATTTTACTCTACTTTCCCAGGGAATGCATTCATCTTCACCATTATCCCTATCATCATTATAACTATCAATTACTGAGCAAATATGCCAGGCATTATGCATTATCTCTGTAAATCCTCAAAATAGTCTTACAAATAGATGCTATATCATGCCCACTTTAGAAATCCTAGACTTGGTGGGGCGCCTGGGTGGCTCAGTCGGTTAAGCGGCCGACTTCGGCTCAGGTCATGATCTTGCGGTCCGTGAGTTCAAGCCCCGCGTCGGGCTCTGTGCTGACAGCCTGGAGCCTGCTTCCGATTCTGTGTCTCCCTCTCTCTCTCTGCCCCTCCCCCGTTCATGTTCTGTCTCTCTCTGTCTCAAAAATAAATAAACGTTAAAAAAAATTAAAAAAAAAAAAAAAGAAATCCGAGACTTGGAAAGTATAAGTGTATTGTACAAGGTCAAAGATAATAAGTGGTATATGGTGACAGGTGGTCACTAGACATACTGTAGGGATTATTTTATAATGTATATTTAAAAAGGATAGTAAGTTGTGGCATCTGAACTTAAATCAGGTTTTTCTGTATTATTTTGTATTAAAATTGACATAGCCCATGTAAATGATGTTACAAAGGAGCTATTACATCTAATAATGGGTAACATCTCTGGTTGCATAGCCTCTGCCATATATACTCAATCATTTAATTCTACATGTGAGGCAGAGTTCTGTAAGTTAGAGAGGAAACATGTCTGCCTAGGGATTGTTGTTAGTATTAAACAACTTTCTCCATAAAAGGAGTTGGGAATTGCGAGGCATAGTAAGCCATCATCGTTATCCTAAATTTTCATATGAACAAAGGAAGACAAGCCAAGGAACTTGCTGAAGATCATACAGTCAGTGATGATGGAGGAGCCAGTATTTAATCAGATTCTAGCTAATTATAGGGTTAAATGATCTTTACACAGAACCTCATCTTAAAGAATTGGCTTCCTGAGCAATAAATGGCTTACATTTGGTGATCATCACCAAATGACAAAATCCAAGTTTTATTACTGTTGTTTGCTTCTTTGATGATCACCACATAATAGAGGTATAAAATTGTGTTAAATATATTTGAATGTGTGTCCATTTTGCTATGTATTCCAACCCAGAAGCATGTAATTCACTGAGTGATTTGAATACACACACACACACACAGTAAAAATGTCCACTTATGAATCTGAAATGCAATTTACAACGAAAGTTCCCAAAGCTGTGAGCTTTATGGGAAAGGGCAGGCATCTGTCTTATACATAATTGGAATTCACAACACAGTATAGTACAGTTGCCATGCATCTGTTAAAGGCCAAAAATTTATTAGAGCAAATTAGAAATTATAGACATTTCTTTTGGATAAAGGAATCACTCAGAAATATGCAACATCTCTGGAAGAAAATTGTTAGAGAAAGAATACTGAGGGCAGATTATGGGCAGTGACAGAACTTTATGCTCATGCAATGCTCAACACTGCTTGGAAATAATTTCATTACTTTGTTCTTTTGCTCCATAAATATTTTCTTAGTGCTTACTACATTCTAGGCAGTGTTCTATGTAATGGAAATTTTTAAAAAATTCAAAGTCCCTGTCTTCATGGAGTTTACATTCTTCTGGTCACTAAATAGCCTTATCACTTCACTTGTTATTGAAATCCTTAAATGGCAATGATACAATTGACTGAAGGAAGCTTTTGAATAGTAATAGTAAAGACAACCATGTGTAAAGCCTTCGTATATACTTCTAAGATGTCATATACTGTATTATGTAATAGTGACGGAAACTTTTTACTCAAGCTACTTAACAGGTTAATGGTTAGGATATAATGTATGCATGATGATATTGCTACTGGCTTCTTTGTATTTAGTAGTTAATAAGCTGCAGATATTTAGCGAAGTACTTTGGAATGTGTCATTTAAGTTTTACAACCTACCCATGAGTAGATGCTGTCACCCTTCCCACTGATTCCATGAGTGCAAGAGCTGACTTTTGAACTGAGGCCTCTGAGGTTTCATCCTTTACCCTTCATCGCTACATTATACTGACTTATGTAAAAGAATACGCACTTCGGAATGTTTTTTCTTTGTGGTGAGAGTTCTTCAAGCTAGTATGTATAGGGGTTGAGAACAAGATAAAATAGTCTGGTAATGAGGCCACACGGCAAGATTAAAGGCTGGCATCAGGCACCCTTATTTCTAGTTATGGTTACAACTAACCTCCTGGGTAACCTTGGGCATGTCACTTTGTGGATCAAGACACCAACCCCCAAACCTACCAACCTTTTGTAAAATGAGACAGGTTTACTACTATCACTGATTCAACAAACAAACAAAAACAATAATTATGCTTAGTTCGAAGTAGATGGTATAAGGGTTTTTACGGCAGTGAACTCAGATCTGCACTATCCTGGGCCTTCATCTGCAGGAATTTTGGAACAAGAAGACGAGGGGGATCAAGCGGAATCTAAGCTGAGGCACTCATGGCAAAATATTGTGGGGCCAGCAAGTCAAACGCTTGTGTGAAAAGAGCTTTATCAAACGGAGGCTTGAGCTAGGCCAGCATGCTATCCACAAGGAAGCCCCATTCTTGATCTTCAACATAGTAGAGGCAGTGGGAGGTTCTGGGTAACCTGTCTGGCTTGGAGCTGGAGCACAGACAGTTACTGAAGATCCAGTTGCTAGAGTTTAATCCCTGGGGAATAAAGACTGTCAAAGGTGGCCTAGTGTACAGGAATGTTTGTAGAGTAGCAATCCTAATGGAAGAACTAAAAACCCAGTCAGAGTCTGAGACATAAGGTCAGTTGCAGAAGAGGCAGAATAATGAGTGTTAGTGGAACAATGGAGGCCTAGACAATCCTGAATAACTTCTTCATATCAACCAGTAAGCGGTTCCAGTCCCCAAATGCTGGCCGGGGGTGGGGGGGAGGGGGGGAGGGCTGATAACCACCTACACTACTATTCAGACCAGTACTTATGTACAGTCTTAATGGGATTAGGACTGTTGGCTTCACCTATGCATTCAATTCAATTTTTGGATCCAGGCTTTGGCACCAAATGGCCCGAATTCAGATCCTGATTCTGCCATCTGCCATGAATAACTGTCTCACTGTGAACAAGACATTTAACCTCTCTATACCTTAGTTTCCTCATCTGTGAGATGAGATTAATAATAATAAAAAGAATTAAAATAACACCTATCTCAGGGGACCTTCTCTTCATTAATTAATCATGTAATCTCAATACTTGGGTACACGGCTCTCGAAAACTGTCAGCTATCTTTTTTTTTAATTTTTTTAATGTTTTTATTTATTTTTGAAACAGGGAGAGACAGAGCATGAGCAGGGGAGGGGCAGAGAGAGAGGGAGACACAGAATCTGAAGCAGGATCCAGGCTCTGAGCTGTCAGCACAGAGCCTGACATGGGGCTCGAACTCACAGACTGTGAGATCATGACCTGAGCTGAAGGCAGATGCTTAACTGACTGAGCCACCCAGGCGTCCCACAGCTATCTTTATTTTCATTCTGTTTAGTAAATCAGTAAACAGAAAAATGAAAGAAATGAATAGTGTCCACAAATATTTCCTAGAAACAGTATTATTCACATGGGGTTTTCTTTTGCGGGGGGCAGGGGGGTTCTTGTTTCTTGCATTAAAAGAAGACATGGTAGGGGCGCCTGGGTGGCGCAGTCGGTTAAGTGTCCGACTTCAGCCAGGTCACGATCTCGCGGTCCGTGAGTTCGAGCCCCGCGTCGGGCTCTGGGCTGATGGCTCAGAGCCTGGAGCCTGTTTCCGATTCTGTGTCTCCCTCTCTCTCTGCCCCTCCCCCGTTCATGCTCTGTCTCTCTCTGTCCCACAAATAAATAAACGTTGAAAAAAAAAATTAAAAAAAAAAAAAAAAAGAAGACATGGTAAATGCTTTTCAGAGAACTGACTCAGTTCATTGCTTTTTGTTCCCTCCCATTATATACCGTGGCATCAATGAAGCAGTCATTTATTGCGCAGCTATTTTATTTGAGGCCATCTGCTATGATGTTACATAAGACACTGCCTTACTGTGGGGGAACATAAGCGTTTACCAAGGTGTGTGTTTGGGAAGGTGTGTTCTTGGCGTGTGGGCACATGAGTGAACACGGCAGGCAAAAATCCCTGCCATGGTGGAATTCTCACTCTAATATCTATGCATTAACTTAATAGGGGAAAGGTTCAAGTAAAAATTAAATTACATTATCATTTAGCAATAAATGCATGTATAAGGGAATACCAAGGAATGAGAGATTTACTCTGTAGTTAGAAGATGGCCTGGAGAGAATTGGTTCCTGAAAAAGGTGCCATCAGAGATAGGATGTGTAGAACTTAACTAGGTAGCCTAGAGAGGGGACAGGCCTTCTTCAGGGTAGAGCAAGTAATGTGTGTGAAGTCACAGTTACATGAGAGTCTGTACAAAGCCAGCTGGTGATCAAAGGCAAAGAGCCAGGAGAGGTACCCAAGAAGAGAAAGGGAACCAACTGGGGAGAATAAGGGGAAGAGAAGAGAAGAGAAACAGAAAAGTAATAAACTGCGTATTGGACAGCCTTGAAGGTCAACTCAAAAGAAGTCATTTTAAATTGATTTAGAAGGCAATGCAGAGCCAGTGGAGCAAGTGTGGCAGGAATTGGGCAGCCACTATCAAAAAAGCTATCAAAATGTTCTGGCATGATTTGTTCTTAATAAACCTGTGGTACTCCCGGCCTGTGATTCCATTGTCCTCGGAACGGTCATAGATTTTGTTGGTTGGTAATTTTCCATTAGCTCCCTAATTACTGATGCACTCCAAGAGACATTCTCTTAGATAACTGCCTGATTATGGGAGACTGTGGCCGATTTACAGTGTTTGTGGATGTCCTCTGCTTCCATCTCTTCCTTGATACATTGGGGACTTTTTTTTTTTTTTTTTTTTTTTGCAAACCATAAGAAAAATATTAGAAAAGGGCATTTGTAACAGGTTCATTTTAGAAACCTCTCTTGTTTTTCTTTTAGAGTTAGGTTTTACATTCATTTCAGGCTGCAGTGTTCCATGCTTTTGTAGATGCCTTTCAGCAAAGTATACTGAATGTTTGAAATCCGCATGCTGTGTGTTTTAAAACCAAGTTACCTGCTCCAAATTTTAATGTTTTTCAATAAACTGCCACATCCCTTTGTCCATTCACCATTCCACGGGCAGCTTCTGGGTGCCTACTAAGTTCTGGATTCTGTTATATGATCAGAAAACCCTGACAGAAGGTAGAGTCTTTTGGAGACCAGGAAGCCTGCTATCGTATTTGGTATAATAGATTTGATGCAATGTATTGGGAAAGCACAGACCAAGGCACCTATCTTTGAATGAAGGGATTGGGGAGGTTGATTTGAAGCAGACGAAATCTCAGAGTTTGCCAGGTGATGAAGCAAGGAATGGGCATTCTTAGTGTTCCTGGCATGCTGGTGCAATATCAGAGGCCCAAGAGAGCTTGGGTCATTCAGAAATTCACAAGAAGGACCTGGCTAAGTTCAAACTGGGATATAATAGAGGAAGGAATAAAAATAGGCCCAAGAGAGAAGTAAAAATGAAATACTCAAGAAACTTGTATTCTACCCTAAGGAGTTTGGGTTTTATCCAAAAGGAAATGAGGAGCCATTGAATGATTCTGGCAGGGAAGTATAGCACAGAGCTGGTCATTAGGGCAATCAGTCACTCTGGCTTCTCTGCCTTTCCTCCCGTCAACCTGTATTCTCCTGTCCACACCTATCGTCAGCTACCAAAGCTGGATCTCCCAGAGGACGAGGGCTCAGTCTCTTTTCATTCCAGTGCCAGTGACTTTTCTACCAAACCTCAGCTTCTTTCTTAGTGAGAGGCTTTGGAACCCCTGCTGATTATAGAGCCTGGGAGATACCGAGCTGCTGATTGATTTGATTTCATTCTACTGTAGTGCATGTAATTTCATGCTTCCAAGTCAAAGACATTTTCTGAAAATTCTCCAATCTCTCCAAATTACTTAGCTTTATATATTTATTCTTGGCCTCATTGGACTCTAAATAGCCCAGTTTGGGAGAAAATGCTTGGCATTTGAAGCCCTGGCCATCAGGATTCACCAATTACTTTGATTAGCTGTTTCAGACTCTTAGAAGCTGTCCCAGTGGAAAGAAAGGAAAAAAAAAAATCAAAGACGGGGGCATGTTTTCAGACCAAAAAACCACTGCTTTCTGGAGATACCTACACATTTTTCTGCTAAAAAGGAGTTGATTCTTCTTAACATTAAAGAAAAATACACTTTAGGAATATAGTAGCATGATGCCTCTAAGAAGTAGGTAGGTATGTAGGTAGGTAGGTTGGTAGATAGATAGATAGATAGATAGATAGATAGATAGATAGAATAGATAGATAAGCTTTTCAGTACAGAGGTATGTACTTTAATAACATTTTAAAAGAATCAAACAGAATAAAAAATAAGGAAAACATTTTCCCAAATCATATCATTGTTAATATTTTAAAGAACATCGTTTAAGATATCTACGTATATATAAAAAATCACATAGTTTTAGAGTTATAGAAAAAATATAAGGATAATACAGGGAGTTCCTATATACTCCACATTTAGTTGTCCCTATTATTGAAATCTGGTTTTTAGTATGGTACATCTGTCACAGTTAATGAGCCAGTATGATACATTATTAACTGAAGCCTATAATTTTATTCAGATTGACTTAGTGTGGTTCTTTTTTGTTTATTTACCTAATTTCCTTTTCCTATTTCAGGTGCCATCCAAAATACATTATGTTTGCATTCATCATGTTTCTGTAGACTCTTTTTGGCTATGATGGTTTCTCAGAGTTGAGAAACCTTGATAGTTTTGAGGAGTTCTGGTAAGATATTTTGTGGACTGTCCCTCAATCAGGATTTGTCTAATTTGTTTTCCTAATGATTAAACTGGGGTTATGGGGTGTGAGGAGGAAGACCATATAAGTAAAATGCCATTTTTATCACATCCTATCCAGAGTACATACTAACAACATGATTCATTACTGTTTATGTTAAATTTGATCATGAAAGAATATTTTTTGAAATATTGGTTGAAAGAGTATTTGTCAGATTTCTTTATTATAAAATTACTTTCCCTCCTCCACACCCATATTGTAGTCTTAGGACAAAGTTATATGCACAGCCCACACAATTAAAGAATAAAGAGTTACATTCTGCTTCCTTGAGGTTGAAATATCGACATAAATTATTTGGAACTCTTTGGGGTGCCTGGGTGCCTGAGTAGGTTAAGAGTCCAATGTCGGCTCAGGTCATGATCTCATGGTTCGCGAGTTTGAGCCAAATGTTGGGCTCTCTGCTGTCCACACAGAGCCCACTTTGGATCAATTCTCTGTCCCCCTCTCACTCTGCCCCTCCCCTCCTGGTTCTCTCTCTCTCAAAATAAATAAACTTAAAAAAAAAAAGAATAAATAATTACATTCTATCTCCCCGATGGTGGAATATCTACATAAATTACTTGGAATTCTTCAACATGGGAGATTTATTTTTTCTTCCGTATTAATCAACCTCTTCTGTTAGGTAGTATGGGCTTACGGACATTTATTTTACATATCCACTGCTACTTTATTTTAGTTTTGTTGCTTAGATTGTTCCAGCTTTGGCCAAAACTCTGCCACTTAGCCCCTGTGTCCTTTTCACATATCCCTATCAGTGTTTGTATGTGTGTGCGTGTGCGTGTGTGCGTGTGTGTGTGCACGCGCGCGCGCCTGTGTTTTGGTACTTTTTTGGCACAATAAGAAGCTCTGGGTTCATTTTGTATATTTCTAGCACCCGTCCTAGAATGGATTTTTCCCCCCAGAGATCCCTGATTTCCTTTACTTGAGAATGATATTCAAGATCTGAGAGGTAGGTGTGCCTGCTGCTACTGGGGTATCATTGCTTCCAGGCCCTCTCAGCTAACAGAGCAAGAAAATATATGTACATATAATAACCCATGTGTATACACATATATACAAATATTCCTCACATAACCATCTATCTTACCTACATTAAGCTAAATATGAGTTCATACTGATGTCTCCAACTCTAATCTGTTACCACATGGATGTTCATAGTCTTCTCCTTTTGCTCACATAAGCAAGTGAGAAACTCAACTCTCACTTTCTAACAGTGAGAAAACTGACTCTCACTTTCTTCCCTCCATTTACTTAATTTTTCAATTCCTGTGTACATGCATAATGGTTTCAGAACTGTTGCCCCACAACCTTGTGTAAAAGAAACTATCCACTGGAGTACAGTACTTATGTACAACTCCCTGATGTTTTCATAATCTGCTATGTCTTACATAAAAATAAATAGGTTGAAGATATTCATTCAAGTGAATAAATACAGACCTCAACTATAATTCCAATATGTATATATGTGTATGCTGCATTTTGGGTAGATTGTGTCATGTCTTGTAAGGCATTGTAAGACTTGGCGTGTTCTCTAAATGAGATGAAAAACTACTAGGAAAGGAGAGTCTCTAACTTTTTAAGATCAATATGGCTATTATATTTTAAATAAACTGAAGAGAGCGAAGGGAAAAAGCCAGACGACTAGGAGGGGGCTATTGCCTCTAGCCAAAGATGATGGTGATGTGGTCTAAGGTGGTAGCAATGGATTATTGAGAAGAGGCCATATTTTAAAGATCAAACCAATAGGATTTGCTGATAGAATGAGTGTTGGTTGAGAGAAATAAAATCAAGGCAAGCTTTGGCCTTAGTTACTAGAAAGGTAGAGAGATCAGTTGCTGACATGGGGCAGACTACAGGGGCAGGAGAGCTTTGCTTGTTTTATGTTAATGGGGATGGTAGATGACCAAGAAATATGTGTGTGACATGTTAAATTTGAGATGTTATATTTATATTCAAAAAGAAATATTCATTGATCAGTAGATGACCATCAGGTAGAAAAGATAAAACAATCTATCTATATAGTCTCAAAACACATTAGTGGGCCACTGAATAGGTCTTTAGAGCAGGAATGTTACCTGTACCCCAGAGTCAATAACCCAAGTCCAACCCTGCTTCTTCATAATGTCATTTGCCCCGTGTGTAAAATCCACCTGTTTCTTCCCAGACTGTCCCTCAAGGTAGACCCACTGAGACCACATGTTGCTCAGCAGCTTGTCTTGTGACAATAGAATGAAACGGAGTCCAATTAAATGAGGTATCTGTAGTGGTACAGATACCACTGGAGGTTCAACTGGAGGTTGAATTCCTCCTCCTCTGTTTTTGGCTTGCCTCATTCTGTCAGATCCTCTTCAATTTTACCTGTTTATATGTCATATACTTAACACATTCTTTTCTTACTAACATAGATCTTTTCCCTCTTCCAAAATTTCTTTTCAGATCCATTTTGCCTAAACCAGTCTTGATAGGTTTAGATTGGGAGGATAGAGAGTGTCATTTTTTTAGATGATCCGTTTAATATTTAACACTTGTTAACTCTGGACATGCCATTTGAACTCTCTGGCCTCAGGGTTCTCATTTGTAAGATGGGACTGATGGCATCTCCCCTGCCACAGTACTCAAAGTCCTAATAGCAATGGATACTCACTTCAGTATTTTCAGATGATTTCGCATCTGTCACTTGACTTTCACTCTAATTCTGTGTGACAAGTACAAATCCCTACTTAAAAGTAAGAAAACAATAGCTCAGAGAGATTTAGAAACTTACACAAAGCCATTCAGTTATTCACTCAACAAACACGTGTTTCATACATGTTAACACACTAGGAGCTATTCCAGCTGCCAATGATAAAAATAATGGCAGAGGAGCTTCCATTGCCATGTTTACCTACAGTAAAACACACAGGTACATACAGAACAATGTAGAATGCAATAGGAAAACCATTAAGGTTTCCACTTCACTGGTATTTTGCACAAATTTGAGATGTAGTAAAAAGCCCTTGCATGGGCCAGGTAACCCTTGAATGGTCAAGTAGGAGATCTTCAATAAATATGAATCAGTACATGTGTCATTTGAGCGGTGGTGTTGAAGGTAAGCATAATTATCCCAATTGTTATTTATTGAGTGCCTACTATGTCTGTTATGGTATTTTTAATTTTTTTTTAATGTTTATTTATTTTTTTGAGACAGAGAGAGACAGAGCATGAACAGGGGAGGGGCAGAGAGAGAGGGAGACACAGAATCGGAAGCAGGCTCCAGGCTCTGAGCTGTCAGCACAGAGCCCGACGCGGGGCTTGAACCCACGGACCGTGAGATCATGACCTGAGCCGAAGTCGGACACTTAACCGACTGAGCCACCCAGGCACCCCTGTTATGGTATTTTTAAACGTCTTTTCATTAGAACCCTTTCATTGCAAGTAGCAATGTGGCTTGTGTGGGGAAGGGGAGAACTTCTCATAAAGGATAAGGAGCTATCTCGTGGAACCAGCTCAAGGGCAGGCAGGCAGCCAAGCCTCACAAAGAAAGCAGAACCAGAAGAAGAGAAAGTTATAAGGAACTGAGGGACTTTTCCAACTCTGTCTCAGCTTCTCTCTGCACATCTGGACCACTGTTTTATTTTCTTCATATGAACTTTCTCTGCTACTTGCTCCAAATCCTGTAAAATGTCCATTCTCTGCCACTTCAATTTTAGTTTTTTGTTTTGTTTTAATTTTTTAATGTTTATTTATTTGAGAGAGATGGAGAGAGAGAGAGAGAGGGAGAGAGATGAGCAGAGAGAGAGAGGGAGACACAGAATTTGAAGCAGGCTCCAGACACTGAGCTGTCAGCACAAAACCCGATGCAGGGCTCAAACCCGTGAACCATGAGATCATGACCTGAGCTGAAGTCAGATGCTTAACCAGCTAAGCCACCCAGGCGCCCCTTAGTGTTGTTTTTTGTTGCTGCTGTCATTGTTTGTGGTGGAGTTTTTGTTTGCTGTGTTTTTTGTTGTTTTTGCTTTTGTTTTTCATCTCTCTCTCCATTCAAAGAGAAGTCTAGAATGAATTGAGATCTTGCAGGCTCAAGTCCAGAGTTGTGATGATTGGCTCCTGATTGGCCCAATTTGGGGTCTACCTAACTGTGGGCTGGCTACCAGACAATATTTACTCGTAGCCAAGTAAATATTGAAATTGTACCTCATGTAAACTTGTTTAATCAAGAGACAAGTGGTTATGATTTCCAGAGTGGAAGGGTGTGTCATTATGAGGTGACTGTGTACCTCAAAAGGGCATATGGTTTACCCAGGCCCTGCTAGTTAGAAAGATGGAAGACATTTCCCATTTCACACATGTGTAGTGAGAGTCTTGAATTCATTCCTTCCACAAATATTCATTGAATGCTGATGGAATACCAGGAGCTAACTAGTAGAAAATAACTGTTTTTAATCATAAAGATTGCTTTTCATCAGGGGTTATAGTCATCAGATAAATTATTATATACCACATATGCAATTTAGTATTAATAGGGACAATGAAGGAGTGCAGGATCTCTGAGAACATAGAGCCTATCCTGGAGGGATGTGTGGGAGCATGAAAGAATATTATCCTATCGAAGTGAATTTGAGGTGAGCTCTAAAAGATGGTAGCAATGAGTTAATGAATAAAGAATGGGTCAGGAAGATTTCCAGGCAGATGCAACAACATGAGAAGTCATAAAATGCAACATAGCCAGTGTAGACAAAGTCCTAAAGAGAAGATGGGAAGAATGGTAAACGATTAGTAGTTGAGGTAGGCAAGGACAGAAACACAAGTAGTTTAAGAAATGTGTTCTGGGGGCGCCTGAGTGGTTCAGTCAGTTAAGCATCTGACCAGCTCAGGTCATGATCTCACAGTTCGTGAATTTGAACCCCCGTGTTGGGCTCTCTGCTGTGAGTGTGGAGCCCGCTTCATATCCTCTGACTGCCTCTCTCTGTGTCTCTCCCCAGCTCATGCTCTCTGTCTCTCTTTCTCTCTCAAAAATAAGTAGACAGTAAAAAAAAAAAAGAAAGAAAAAAGGAAGAAGAAGAAATGTGTTCTTTAGTGCAATTGAGAACCATCTTTAAATCAGAAAAGTAACACGATGAAATTTTGTGTTCTATAAAGTCACTTAGGCTACTGTGGCGAAAATGGATTGCAAGAGGACACAAGCAGATGTGGGGAAACAATTCAGAGGCTGTTCCAGGGGCCCAGGAGAAAAATGGGAACAGGGATGATGGGAATGAATAGTAAGGAGACAGAATAAAACAGACTATCTTCTTTATTCTAATTTAACTTTGTGAACAAAGCTCGTTATAACAGGGCAGCAAAAAGTCGCTGAGATACAGGAACAGTGGTTGGGCTGGAAATTAAATCCAGGTTGCCAGACTCCCAGTTTCATCCCATCCTATGTTTAAAGACATGCCAGGAATAATGACCATTTTATAATTTATTATCATATGATGATATGGAGCAAGTGAAAAGGCAGGTCAGATACGGCACAGTGTATAACAACAGTGAATCAAGAAGGAAAGAAAAATTATCTCCTGGGACAGAAAATGTTGAACTCAACTTCAAAAGACAAGATGTTTTGCATTCCCTCAATAATTTCTTTCTTCGCTGCTTTATTTACTTTATCATGGCACATTATGTATACACACAGATTCTCTATAAAAGAGATACTACTCTTTTTTTCTACTTAAAGAAAGCCTTCTTTCCCAGTTTTTAAAAGAAAAGTGAAGATGAAAGACTGAGGAAAACAAAATTATTTGCCAACCTACAGGAAGCCCAGAGCAGGCTGGTACAGGAGCACACACTGTACCTTTTATTTTGCAGCAATAGCCAAGGTTTTCATCTCTGCGGGGATCTGCTCCGAATATTCCCCTTGTCTCTAATGAAAGCATTCCCACTGCTGAGGCCACTGTCAGAGGAAGGCTGATGAAGGTGAAGGGAAAAAGAAGTGGGAACCCTGACTTTTCCCAAATGTTCATCCTTCCCATAGAGGGTGGTGGTCCTCATAGGTTATGTGACTTTGGGCAAATTACTTAAGATCTTGGTGTCTGAGAGTTTTCTCATCTATTAAAATGAACATAGCGGGGCACCTGGGTGGCTTAGTTGGTTGAGCGTCCGACTTTGGCTCAGGTCATGATCTCACAGTTCGTGAGTTCAAGCCCTGCATCGGGCTCTGTGCTGACAGCTCAGAGCCTGGAGTCTGTTTTGGATTCTGTGTCTCCCTCTCTCTCTGCCCCTCCCCCACACGCACTCTGTCTCTCTCTGCCTCTCAAAAATAAAGAAAACTAATAGAAAGAATTTTTTTAAATGAACATATGGATGCCTGGGTGGCTCAGTCAGTTGAGTGTCCAGATCTTGATCTTGGCTCAGGTCATGATCTCATAGTGTGTGGGATGGAGCCTTGCATTAGAGTCCACAGTGATGGTGTGGAACCTGCTTAGGATTCTCTCTCTCCCTCTCTCTACCTCTCCCCCTGCTCACACTCTCTCTCAAAATAAACTATTAAAAAAATAAAATAAGCACACAAATAGCACTTTCATTTTAGAATTGTATTAAAGAAGCGGGGGGAGGTGTCTGGGTAGCTCATTTGGCTAAGCATCCAAGTCTTGATTTCGGCTCAGGTCATGATCTCACAGTTCATGAGTTTGAGCCCATGTGGGGCTGACAGCGCAGAGCCTGCTTCAGATTCTCTCTCTCCCTCTTTCTTTCTGTCTGTCTCCCACTCATGTGCACACACACACTCTTTCTCTCTCTTTCTCAAAAATAAATAAATAAACATTAAAAAAAATAGAATGGGCACCAAAGGAATGATTATTGAGAGTGATAATTTTTTTGTTGTTGCTGTTCCAGATTGTTTTACAGTTCAGAAAATGATGGAATGAAATGTGCTGTCTTAGAGAGGAGCCCCTGGTCGCTAAGATGAGTTAGTGGGCACACATAACTCATAATCCATATCTTTCATTACATATAATGTAACTATAACCCCAAGAGAAAAGAGATGATCAAGAAGTGGTCACTAATTCCCTCTTCTCATTCCCTCTGGACTCATTTCAGGTAGATGTTCATTTCTACCCTTCCATTAAAGTAGGTCCTACTAGTGTCGCCAATAACTGCAATGTTGATAAACCCAGAGGTCAATCCTTGGTCCTCGCCTTACTTGTTCTATCAGCACCATTTGACACAGGTCATAAATCTCTGTTCCTTGGAACATTTCCTTCACTTATCTTGTTAAGGCATTAATCTTCTCCTCTTCACTCACTTTCTTCTTTGCTGGCTCATCACCATCCCTTTGATCTCTGAAAGTTAGAAGATTTTAGATTTCTTCCACTTTCTATCCATGGTTACCCCTACTTGATGTCATTCAGTTACACAGTTTTAAATATTACCGTCAGCACTTGATGGTTTTTATATTTGCAGGTCAGGTCTGTCCTCTGAACTTCAGACTTGTGCATCCAACTGCTTCGTTGACCTAGCTTGTTACAGACCTATTCAGCTGCCTGACAGATACCCCCAAATTAAGAGTTCCAACCTTGAACTTCTTATTCCCACCATTTCGTAATCCAGTTCATTCCACAGAGAGTCACCTCTTAGAATATTTCAATTCTCTTCTTCCAACAGCACAAGCAAAGTCTTTGGAGTCATCTTGATTCTTCTCTTTCTCTCACACTCTGCATCCAACCCATCAACCAATAGCAGTGTTCCTATCTGTGAAATATATCCCCTCCTCACCAATCACCTTTAGCCTTGATCAATGGAAGAGTCTCTTAACCTGGCTCACTGCTTCCCACTTTGCCTCCTTCTGTCTATTTTCAACACAACATATTAATTTCTTCAAGTATAAGTTTAATCATGGCAGTCCTCTGTCCAGATTTCTCCAGTGGGTTTCCATTTCTCTTAGAGCACAAGCCAATGCCTTATAAAAGACTGTGAAGCCCTCTGCTCTGTCACTTGTCATCCCCTATCTCCTCCCCATCTGTCCCTGTTCATTCTGTTTAGCCACACTGGTCTTCTTGGGCTACCCCTACCTTAGGGCACTGAGCTCCCTGCTCTCCATATGACCTACTCCTACCCTGACTTCAGATCTCTGATAACATTTCCCAGTATGGCCTTCTCCAACCCTGTCTAAAATTTTATCTGTACCCTGTTTGCCCTATTCCTGATTTATTTTCTCCATAGTATTTTTTATCATTTCACAGATTACATATCCATTGGCTTATTTTCTCCTCTTAATAGAATGCAACCTCTGTAAGGGCTGGGATTTTGCTTGTTGCTTCTGCCTGTAGCCACCCGACCAGTGTCGGGTGTTAAAAAAAGACACACAAATAATTATTTGTTAAACAAATGAATTAATAGTGCTGTGTCTGCACTTATAGACCTCGCAGGGTTTGTTCAGTAAGTTCAACTGATCTTTGGAGAACCTTATCGGTGTCTGGCCTGTCTCTGTGGCTGGGAATATGTAAGTTACATGAGGAAGTGTAGCTTCTTTCTTCTGGGAGCTGACAACCTGGCAGATGAGATGGATAGGAATGTTTAACTTGATGCCCCTCTCACCCTCAGCACCATCAAGACTGAAGGCCTGAGAAAGGGCTAGCATGTAAGTAGCCAACTTGTGAAGTGATTCACAGATGAAAAGAACACTGGAAACAGCAAAAGAGAGATATGATATGATGTATGGTACCAAGCTGGACACCCTGTGAGCAACTGAAGCCCTTCCACCATGCCCTTCCAAGAAGTGGTGTAGACCTTGTCTCAGAATTATGGACCATCAGCTCCCATTCCCCCCACTGCTTGACGGCTACCCCTGGCGTGGTAACTCATGCTTCCAGGCTACATGTACACGAGTGCCACAGGCATTAGAGAAGCTCCCAAGAGAAAGTGAGAGGTACCCCTGTAGATTAACAGGGCACTGTTGGCTTACATGTAAGTGCCCCTAGGTTACAGCAATGGGTGGAGCATGTGAGGCATCCAAAACAGTAAGTAAAACAAACAAGAATGCAAGAGGTGCTGTAAAATGTGCTTAAGGTAAGTAAAAATAAAATGTAATAAAAGAGGGGCGCCTGGGTGGCGCAGTCGGTTAAGCGTCTGACTTCAGCCAGGTCACGATCTCGCGATCCGTGAGTTCGAGCCCCACGTCGGGCTCTGGGCTGATGGCTCAGAGCCTGGAGCCTGTTTCCGATTCTGTGTCTCCCTCTCCATGCTCTGTCTCTCTCTGTCCCAAAAATAAATAAACGTTGAAAAAAAATTAAAAAAAAATGTAATAAAAGAGTAGGTCAAGAAGAGACTGATCACAGCTTGGAACATAAAGGGAAGCTTTGGGGTGGTTGCATAATTTTAGCAGGGAGCAGGAAAGATGGATAGAAGTTAGACTATCGTTTGAATTTGTTTCCATGCTTTTCATGAAGAAGAAAAATCATAGGAAGAGGTGAGTAACACAATCATTTCAGTCATTTCAATTCAACTCGTTCTATAAAGTAAATATTCACAGTTGATCTCATATGCCTGGAGCATAGTAGGAGCTTAAAAATGTTTGATGAGTGATTATAAACCATAATATGGCACAAACTATGAAGGATCAAAAAGAAGAATTAGAAGAAAGGGGAAAAAAGTCACCATTTCACTGCCTTTAGTTCAGATGGAGGGATCATATTTTTCCATGTATTTTTTATAAATATTACACTATTAAATAATTGTATGCTGCTTATAAATTCCATCTTCTATACTCCCTAGTTTTTTTAAGTTTATTGATTTATTTTGAGAGAGAGAGAGAGAAAGAGAGAGAGAGAGAGAGAGAGAGAGAGAGAGAGAGAGAGAGAATCTCAAGCAGGATCTGCTGTGTCAGCATAGAACCTGATGCCCGCTCGATCTCACAAACCTGAGCTGAAATCAAGAGTCAGACGCTTAACCTACTGAGCCACCCAGAAGCCCCACTACTCCCTAATTTTTAAATATTGGATGCTATTTACACAGCTATCCAGTAGAACTTCAGGATGGCCTTTCTAAAAGTTGGTATGTTGTTAACCCTAAAGTAGGTGGTTTGTGTGTGCTCTGATTACCTGGTTGCAGTAGATATGCACATCCCTGTCCGTTCTACTCATAAATTGGGCTGCTGTAACAATTACAATAGACCAGGTGGCTTAAAAAACAAGTATTTGTTTCTCATGATTCTGTGTGCTGGAAGTCTGAGATTAGAGTACCAGCTTGGTCAGGTTCCTGGTGAAGATCCTCTTCCTGTTTATATCTTCACATGGACTTTCCTTGATGTGTGCGTGCAGAAAGAGATCTCCAGTCTCTTCCTCTGATTAGAAGAGCATTAATCCCATGATGGAAATTCCACCCTCATATCTTCATTTAAACCTAATTAACGCCCAAAGGTCCCCCCAAATACCATCACATTGGGAGTAAAGATTTCAATATATGAATTTGGGGAAGGACACATTTAGTCTATAGCAAAGTCTTTACCAATATTTTCTTATATTTCTTATCACATTGAAAAGGTAGAATCTAAATATGGCTTAAAAGATGATAGTGTGTATAAAGGGCCCTCAGAAAGTGGGAATTTGGGCTATAATAGTAGAAAGGGCATCCTAGGCAATTTGTCTTATAGTTGTGGCTTAGAAAGGAAAGAAAGACTAAGGTCAGAAGACCAGAAAACAATACTGTAAAAGTGATTTCTGTTCTAGACACAGTGATGGGCGAAAGGGTGCAAACATGAACAAGTTGCAGCCCCTAACCTCAAGGAACATGACATCTAAACTAAGCATGTTGCTAAATGAACAGTCGAGTATTGAGATGGAAATGCATTTTGATCCCATAAAAACTTTTTTCCCCTTTCACCTTTGCCTAAATGTTGATCTAATAATTTTGAAATATATATACTGGTATATAGCTATTACACCTAGGTACAATTTCATCCTAAACTGCATTTTTAATACAAATAGGTTTTTGCTAGGTTAACATCTACACCACCTTTTTTAATTCAAAATTTCGTATTTGATTACTATATATATCCATCATTGTGGGTGGATGGATAGAAAGATAAAATAGGTTAGTGGATGGATGGATGGATGGATGGATGGATGGATGGATGGGTGGATAGGTGGATGGATAAATAGATATAGATGATAAGCAATCCTCACTTTTAAGATGTCCCCACCCTAGTTGTACAAGCAAATGTACTAGTCTACAGCTAACTCCTATAATGTGGTGATTCTCTGATAAAGATACACACACGTTTGAGAGTAAAAGAGGGAGCTAAAATGTTCTGCTTTAAACTGTGAGGAATGGATCTAGGAAGTTTCCATAAAGGAAATGACTTTGGGGTTTGCTCTTTCAAGAGGAGGGTGTCAACATATGGAGATGAAGAATAGACATTTCAAACAGAGGAGCAGCAGAACCAAAGGACAAGTGTCAGTGTGTTTTTCAGAGTGGGGAGGACCTCAGCAGGGGGTTGGGAGGAGCTTAGCATTGCTGAGAGACGAGACTGCGAGACTGCCGAGGCCTAAGGGGCTAAGGAGCCAGGCCTTCGTGTTGTCGGACCGCAGTCCCCAGTTCTCACGAGGTGCCCCTCCAGGGCACATGCCAGAGACAGATAACTCTGAAAACGTCTTTGCTTCTGGACATGTTGCACATTCACGTATTAAATCTGCTAGAAAGTAAGGAAGGCTTTTAATTCAGTTTAATTCTAGAATTTTCCCCAAATCCCTAAACCACACAAATATTTCTTTCTTCCCCTCTCAACATCCATTTGAATCCTGTGGAGCATCACTGCAGGGAATTGTTTGGGATAGAAGGGTGTAAACAAGGCTTTAGGCAATGGTGAGATCAATTTTGCCGTTTTAAATGTCACTCTGGCTAAGGTGTGGGGCATGGAGACGCCTTCTGTTCGGAAACAAGGAGACGACAGGGCTGTCACAGCACTCCTGGGAGAGGGTGAAGTGGGAGCTGGGTGCTGGTGACCAAAGTGGGTAAAGGGGCATATGGACAAGTGTTAGGAGAAGATTTGTTGAGATCTGGTCCTTTGTGAGCTTTGGGGACAAGGAGAAGGATTGCATGTGCCACTCATGTTCTGGTTTGGGCAATGGGTGAATGGTGTTGCCATTTCACAGAATGAGCTATAGATGTGGAAAGGAAGTTGATGTTGGATGACAGATTCCCCTTGAGGACCTCTGAGTTGGAGGTGCCCATAGAAAAAGACATGGTAGGATACCAAGAAGTCTCCAACTTTCCTTTTTTTTTAATGTTTATTTTATTTTTGAGACAGAGAGAGACAGAGCATGAACAGGGGAGGGTCAGAGAGAGGGAGACACAGAATCTGAAACAGGCTCCAGGCTCTGAGCTGTCAGCACAGAGCCCGACGCGGGGCTCGAACTCACGGACCGTGAGATCATGACCTGAGCCGAAGTCGGACGCTCAACCGGCTGAGCCACCCAGGCACCCCAAGAAGTCTCCAACTTTCTAAGAAAGTTGCCCCTGTTTTCTCCTCCAGCCAGCCCCAGAAAGCTCACTGTGCCTCCCCTCCATCTGCATTGCTCTCCACACCTCACTCCCCTCTTGTCCTGAAGCTCATTCTTCAGGCATGCTGTGCACATGCAAACCTTTGTGCATCTGCTCCCACTGTTCTCTCAGTCCAGAATGACCTTCCTGACCTTATGAGTTAGGAATTGTCTTTAGCTGGTAGTAACGGAGGCCCAATTGCAGTGGCTTTAAAATGTAAGAATTTATTGTCTCACGTAAAAAAAAAAAAAAGTCCAGATGATGGACAGTCCAGAGATTGTGTTTGACATCACAAATATACCAGGAATACCAATTTTTCTATCTTTCTATCCACAGTAGCAAGAGGCTTCTATCCTCAAGGACACAGAGTGGCTGGTAGAGTTCCAGTCCTCACATAACACACATCAGGCAGAGAGAAGAAGGAAGACAGGCACAAAAGAATAGTAATATACATACTATGTAACTGTATCCATTTAGGAAGTCTTCCCTGTGTTCTCCCTCACAGCTCATCTTTATATCTCATTGACCATCTCTAGATGTAAGGTGACTGGAAAATGAAATCTTAGTCCTTTGCTACCTAGAAGGGAAAAAATAGTGGGAATGGGAAAGCAATTCTTTCTTCTGGAGCATGCATGTTGCCTTCTGCTCAGCGCTTATTTGCGTTATGCTTGCCTTATCCTTTCTTGTTTGTTTGGCTCATTTTTGCCAGCGCATGGCGAGCCAGATCCATTGCTTATCATTCCCTGTGTTGTCTTTTCATCTCTCTGAACCTCAGTGTGTGACACCACCCCTGGCTCCTTGTAGGAGCTTTGGAGAAGTTGAGTGTAACCCATGGTTCCCTTTCTTTACGATGCATCAGAATCACCAGGAGGGCTTCTACAAACACAGATGGCAGGACTGCTTCTCAGAGTTTCTGATTCAGGTCTTGGTCCATGGCTTGCGATTATGCATTTCTAACAAGTTCCCAAGTGAGATCCCAGGGTACTTTCTTAGTCCCCAGCTGGCTGGGTGTACACCTACTTCCTTCCTCACGGTCCCCATACTTTCTTCTTCTCTACATTGACCTTTTTCCTTTAGTAATAGCATCCCAAATAAGTTGATGGTTTTGTTGGCTGACTGAGCCTTGCATTGCAAATGAGCGATGGGCTGATGAAAGTCCAGAACATAGTCTGGGTTAATCACCCTGCCCACAGTCACCTGGCCTCCCCAGTTTCAGCCTTGGCCACCATGACCTTCACCTACATACCTTCTTCTCTCCTTTGCCGCCATATTTGGAGAATCACAAGCTCTCTCTCTCTCACTCAGCCCACAGAGTGTTAATTCTCCTCTGCGAAGTCATGCTAGCCCTGATAAAGACCGCTCATCGCTAGGAGAACTGCTAACCCCACGCAAATCCTCCCAGTGATGTTTGTGAAATACTTCAGTTGAACTAAAAGATTTTCTCCAGGCCAGTAATTATTGTCATTAACATTTAGATAAGTTGGCTGTTCCCTGCTTCGTATTACTCTGTGTTCCATTCTCTTATAATGGAGTAAGATATAGAGGACTGAAGAATCTCAGCCCAAACATTCTTTGCTCATAAGGCCAACTGCCTCCTTTAGGATGGTTTCTGATTCCACACAGCTAGCCTCAGCCACACTCCCCTCTCCTGCTCCCGCTCACCTGCATTCCTCTGCTGGGGCCCATGGTGGTCCTGAACGCTCTTGCTCTGTTCCCATCCCCAGCCAAAAGAAGGTTCAGCTCTCCTCCTTCTTGTGAGCAAAAAAGTACTCAGCTGGGGCTCCCAACCTCCATGGTGGCTCCCTGACTCCCACTCCAGGTTCCAGCTGCTACAACCAGGTCTGGAGTCAGAGACCCCAGAGTTGAGCTTTGAGTGCTCACTTTACTCTCAAAGCATAGCAAACCTAAATCTCTTCCCAGACTTGGGCACCTGGGTGGCTGAGTTAAGCATCTGTCTTCAGCTCAGGTTATGATCTCCCAGTCCGTAAGTTCAAGCCCTGTGCTGGCTTCTGTGCTGACAGCTCAGAGCCTGGAGCCTGCTTCAAATTCTGTGTCTCCCTCTCTCTCTGCCCCTCCCCTGATCGTGCTCTGTCTCTCTCTCATAAATAAATAAACCTTAAAAAATATAGGTTTTAAATCTCCTCCCAGACTTCTCAAACACCAGTATCTATGTTCTCTGTCTACCACTTAGCTTCCCTCCCCCGCCCCCAAGCAGTTACCCAGGCTTCGATCTCATTCTGGCCAGCATGTCCTCATCAGAAAGCCTAATCTCATGGTACGTAAGTGGGGTTTGGAGTTGGACAAGATGAGTTTCAATGTCATATACGTTAGGGGCACAGGTTGAGAAAATGGAAAATTGGATTCTGGGTTGCAAAGTGGACATGACTGTGTGCAGCCCTTAGAGGCCAGCTGGTGTCAAAGGGAGTGGCAAACACTTGTAAGAAAGTAGCATTACTTGTGCAGATCTTTTGGGTCGTGCACTTTCTGGAGGAGACTTGCACACAGCCCCTCAGTCTGTAAGTATTAGGGGCAGTTTCATTAACTTTTAATTGCCCATCTAAAAGTGGGTGAGTCCCACTGACTCCATTGCCTACCCCCAAATACTTCTGTCTGCATTACATTTTTAGTTTTTTTTTTTTAGTTTTTTGTTTGTATCTTGAAAGTATTCAAATCTACAAAAAGAAGTTGAAAAGGAAATAGTACCTTTTTTTTTAACAGTTTCACCAATCACAAACTTCTCGATATATTGGCTTTAAACATCTCTCTCATTCTCTCTCTCTCTCTCTCTCTCTCTCTCTCTCTCTCTGTGTGTGTCTCTCTGTCTCTCTGTCTCTCTGTCTCTATATCTCTCTCTACAGACGACATGCACTTTTTCCTTGCCCACGGACTCAGGGGGAAGTGGCTGGGAACTGCTTCCTGCAGTTTGGAGCCTGTGTCTCTAGGCCAGTCTGACTTTTCTATAACTCCTCTTAAAATCTAGGAGGATTTCACAGAAGTCATGTCTGCCGAGAGAGTAAGGTGAGCAAATAATTTGTCTCCCACACCAGGACACTTTTAAAAGTGAACACTGAACAAGATTGCCGCTGGTTATTGGAGAAGTAAGATCACCCTCCCATCACAGCACTTTTTGAGGCCCCAGAGCAGTAAAGTCAGGAGTCAGAAGATGTGTGGCTTCAAGGTTTAACTCTGCCATTTATTAGTTTGTGACCCTGGCCACATTACCTACCTGGGCTTACGTTGTCTGCATTGTTGCAATGTTGCAAAGACAACAAAGCAAACAAAGCATACTTGTTACCATATTTTGAACACTGTAAAATGCTATGGGAATGTTAAGGAGGCTTTTCCATTCATTAGCAAGGCAGCCTGGTTCTATTTTAGTTTGATACATTCTGTAATGTCAAGCACAGTGGCTAGGCCTTTGCCTTTTTCATAGTAATCTCCTGGCCTTGGGGTGCCTGGGTGGTTAAGTGTCCAATTCCTGATCTCAGCTCAGGTCTTGATCTCAGGTTCATGAGTTCAAGCCCCACATTGGGCTGCTTACTGGGTGGGAAGCCTACTTAAGAAAAAAGAAAAAAAAATACCCTGGACTTTCCCACCTCTTCACCTTTTCTTATGTTCTTTCCTCTTTTTAAATGCCTTTAATCTTGTCTTTGTCTCAAAATGTACCTATTCCAACATCCTACTGAAATATCACGTCCTCTAGGAAGCCTTCCTGGATTTTTCCCTCACAGAGAAGAGACTTTTCCTCTTCCGAATACCCATTGTACCAATTTTCCCCTGTCTTCCAAAACCTCCAATTGCAGGAATTTTTCTACATGAGATATCTTTAACATGAAACTAGATCATACTTAAAAGCTAAATGTACCCTTTTTGTCTTGTTCTATCTTTAGCCTTATCCTGGACCATTGACTTGCAGATACTTAAATCACAGATATCTTTCAGTTATCTTGTAGCTTTAAGTAACAGAAACCAGGTTCAACCTGGTGTTTTGTTGTATTTTGTTTGTTGCTATATAAATTAACCCATTTATTAACCCATTTATTAAAGGCTAGCAGTGTGTCACGTGGTGAAGCTTCTACAGGTCTTTCAACTCCTTCGGTCTCTGATGGCTAATTTTACTGTGAAGGCAGAAGTGGTGTCGTAGGTCCGGGCACTACCAGCTACCACAATGTCAGATCTCCACGGCTCATATTTTCATCTTGGTTTTGCCACAGAAGGAGCAAGTGTACGTGGATTGCTGGCTTATTTCAGTCTTCTTCACCATTTTCCTGAGGGAGGCACCATAAGGGGTCCTGTATTTACTGACAGTGCACTTTCTTGGTGCAATTAGCCATGTCACCACAAACTAGGCCTGGGCCCATAAAGTTGGGCTCAAAATACTAGAAATCACGAGGAAATTTTGTTTTATTTTACTTTATTTTTATGTTTATTTGTTTTTGAGAGAGAGAGATAGAGCACAAGCAGGGGAGGGGCAGAGAGAGAGAGAGAGAGAGAGACAGAATCCGAAGCAGGCTCCGAAGCAGGCTCCGAAGCAGAATCCGAAGCTGTGCTGAGCTGTCAGCACAGAGCCGGACGTAGGGCTCAAACTCATGAGCTGTGAGATCATGACCTGGGTCGAAGTCAGACACACAACCGGCTGAGCCACTCAGGTGCCCCATGAGGAAATTTATTGTCTCAATCAAGCAGAAGCAGAAGGTAAGGAAAGCCTCTAGTGAAGGCCCATCAGGGCTCCTGCTTTGACCTGCTTTCACTGAGGGCCGAGAACGAGAACTAGATAACTCATGTTTCCTTGTTTGCTTTAGCACACTCAGAAAGAAAAGGAAATCTCCCCCTCGACCAAGGATTATCGTCATCCTTCAGCCATGTTGGGCCAATTTAGCTGAACTGCACATGTGTAGGCCAATAGCAGTTGCTGCAGAAATGTCATGCTCTTGAAAACAGAATTCTGAAAAAAAATGGGAGTAGAATTACCATTATTGATCTAGACTTTCAGCATGTCTGATAGGACTTTCTGCAGTGAGAAAACACTCTGTTCTTCACCGGCCAGCACAGCGGCCACTGGCCGCAGGCGACTCTTAGGTATTGGAAGCCTGCAGGTGTAATTGAGAAACTAAAGGTTTTGTTTTAATTAAATGTAATTAATTTAAATAGCTACTGGCTGCCATATTGGATTGAATGGGGGATCAAGATACAGCCTGAAGCTGGAGATGGAGTCAGCTTCTCCTGAGGGATGTGGGTCATAGCCAGCAAAGGTGGGATGCCAGTAAGTGTAGGTTCTGTTTAGGAGGGAACAGGGAGAAATGGGCTCTGATCGGATAGGCATGTCCTCCATCCTGTTGCTGCTCAAAGTGAGGTGCACAGACCAGAAACATAGGTATCACCTGGTAGTCTGGTAGAAAAGCAGAGCCTTAGGCCCTATATCAGACAGCATGAATCATAATCTGCACTTTAACAGGGTTTCAGTTGCTTGTCATATAACTCATGGTTTAGCATAAAGACTCACTATCTAAAGGACCCGGATTCCCAGCCTGATTCTTGCGTTAACCAACTGTTAGTGTTAGGACCTCCCTTAAGTTGGGTCCGAGTTTCCCCATCTCTAAAAACTATATAACAAAACTCACCTCACAAGGTCATTGTGTTTTTAAAAATGAGATGCTGTTAAC
>NW_024412411.1:9323668-9373545 GCF_014898765.1 Herpailurus yagouaroundi | reverse complement strand
TCTCTCTGTCTCTATATCTCTCTCTACAGACGACATGCACTTTTTCCTTGCCCACGGACTCAGGGGGAAGTGGCTGGGAACTGCTTCCTGCAGTTTGGAGCCTGTGTCTCTAGGCCAGTCTGACTTTTCTATAACTCCTCTTAAAATCTAGGAGGATTTCACAGAAGTCATGTCTGCCGAGAGAGTAAGGTGAGCAAATAATTTGTCACCCACACCAGGACACTTTTAAAAGTGAACACTGAACAAGATTGCCGCTGGTTATTGGAGAAGTAAGATCACCCTCCCATCACAGCACTTTTTGAGGCCCCAGAGCAGTAAAGTCAGGAGTCAGAAGATGTGTGGCTTCAAGGTTTAACTCTGCCATTTATTAGTTTGTGACCCTGGCCACATTACCTACCTGGGCTTACGTTGTCTGCATTGTTGCAATGTTGCAAAGACAACAAAGCAAACAAAGCATACTTGTTACCATATTTTGAACACTGTAAAATGCTATGGGAATGTTAAGGAGGCTTTTCCATTCATTAGCAAGGCAGCCTGGTTCTATTTTAGTTTGATACATTCTGTAATGTCAAGCACAGTGGCTAGGCCTTTGCCTTTTTCATAGTAATCTCCTGGCCTTGGGGTGCCTGGGTGGTTAAGTGTCCAATTCCTGATCTCAGCTCAGGTCTTGATCTCAGGTTCATGAGTTCAAGCCCCACATTGGGCTGCTTACTGGGTGGGAAGCCTACTTAAGAAAAAAGAAAAAAAAATACCCTGGACTTTCCCACCTCTTCACCTTTTCTTATGTTCTTTCCTCTTTTTAAATGCCTTTAATCTTGTCTTTGTCTCAAAATGTACCTATTCCAACATCCTACTGAAATATCACGTCCTCTAGGAAGCCTTCCTGGATTTTTCCCTCACAGAGAAGAGACTTTTCCTCTTCCGAATACCCATTGTACCAATTTTCCCCTGTCTTCCAAAACCTCCAATTGCAGGAATTTTTCTACATGAGATATCTTTAACATGAAACTAGATCATACTTAAAAGCTAAATGTACCCTTTTTGTCTTGTTCTATCTTTAGCCTTATCCTGGACCATTGACTTGCAGATACTTAAATCACAGATATCTTTCAGTTATCTTGTAGCTTTAAGTAACAGAAACCAGGTTCAACCTGGTGTTTTGTTGTATTTTGTTTGTTGCTATATAAATTAACCCATTTATTAACCCATTTATTAAAGGCTAGCAGTGTGTCACGTGGTGAAGCTTCTACAGGTCTTTCAACTCCTTCGGTCTCTGATGGCTAATTTTACTGTGAAGGCAGAAGTGGTGTCGTAGGTCCGGGCACTACCAGCTACCACAATGTCAGATCTCCACGGCTCATATTTTCATCTTGGTTTTGCCACAGAAGGAGCAAGTGTACGTGGATTGCTGGCTTATTTCAGTCTTCTTCACCATTTTCCTGAGGGAGGCACCATAAGGGGTCCTGTATTTACTGACAGTGCACTTTCTTGGTGCAATTAGCCATGTCACCACAAACTAGGCCTGGGCCCATAAAGTTGGGCTCAAAATACTAGAAATCACGAGGAAATTTTGTTTTATTTTACTTTATTTTTATGTTTATTTGTTTTTGAGAGAGAGAGATAGAGCACAAGCAGGGGAGGGGCAGAGAGAGAGAGAGAGAGAGAGACAGAATCCGAAGCAGGCTCCGAAGCAGGCTCCGAAGCAGAATCCGAAGCTGTGCTGAGCTGTCAGCACAGAGCCGGACGTAGGGCTCAAACTCATGAGCTGTGAGATCATGACCTGGGTCGAAGTCAGACACACAACCGGCTGAGCCACTCAGGTGCCCCATGAGGAAATTTATTGTCTCAATCAAGCAGAAGCAGAAGGTAAGGAAAGCCTCTAGTGAAGGCCCATCAGGGCTCCTGCTTTGACCTGCTTTCACTGAGGGCCGAGAACGAGAACTAGATAACTCATGTTTCCTTGTTTGCTTTAGCACACTCAGAAAGAAAAGGAAATCTCCCCCTCGACCAAGGATTATCGTCATCCTTCAGCCATGTTGGGCCAATTTAGCTGAACTGCACATGTGTAGGCCAATAGCAGTTGCTGCAGAAATGTCATGCTCTTGAAAACAGAATTCTGAAAAAAAATGGGAGTAGAATTACCATTATTGATCTAGACTTTCAGCATGTCTGATAGGACTTTCTGCAGTGAGAAAACACTCTGTTCTTCACCGGCCAGCACAGCGGCCACTGGCCGCAGGCGACTCTTAGGTATTGGAAGCCTGCAGGTGTAATTGAGAAACTAAAGGTTTTGTTTTAATTAAATGTAATTAATTTAAATAGCTACTGGCTGCCATATTGGATTGAATGGGGGATCAAGATACAGCCTGAAGCTGGAGATGGAGTCAGCTTCTCCTGAGGGATGTGGGTCATAGCCAGCAAAGGTGGGATGCCAGTAAGTGTAGGTTCTGCTTAGGAGGGAACAGGGAGAAATGGGCTCTGATCGGATAGGCATGTCCTCCATCCTGTTGCTGCTCAAAGTGAGGTGCACAGACCAGAAACATAGGTATCACCTGGTAGTCTGGTAGAAAAGCAGAGCCTTAGGCCCTATATCAGACAGCATGAATCATAATCTGCACTTTAACAGGGTTTCAGTTGCTTGTCATATAACTCATGGTTTAGCATAAAGACTCACTATCTAAAGGACCCGGATTCCCAGCCTGATTCTTGCGTTAACCAACTGTTAGTGTTAGGACCTCCCTTAAGTTGGGTCCGAGTTTCCCCATCTCTAAAAACTATATAACAAAACTCACCTCACAAGGTCATTGTGTTTTTAAAAATGAGATGCTGTTAACATGGATGGAACTGGAAGGTATTAATGCTGAGTGAAATAAGTCGGTCGGAGAAAGACAGGTATATGTGTTCACTCATATGTGGATCTTGAGAAACTTAACAGAAGACCATGGGAGAAGGGAAGGGAAAAAATGTTTCTTACAAACAGAGAGGGAGGGAGGCAAACCATAAGAGACGCTTAAATACAGAGAACAGTCTGGGGGTTGGTGGCGGGGGGGGGGGCCGCAGGGGAGAGAGAAAAATGGGTGATGAGCATTGAGGAGGGCACTTGTTGGGATGAGCACTGGGTGTTGTATGTAAGCGATGAACCACAGGAATCTACCCCCAAAACCAAGAGCACACTTTATACACTGTATGTTAGCCAATTTGACAATAAATTACATTAAAAAATAAATAAATAAATAAATAAAATGAGATGCTGTTCATGAAATGCTTAGCACAACACAGAGCATCCATATATACTCATTAAATAATGGTTTTACTAGCCTCTCCTCTAGAAGAGAGTATGTCTTATGCATGGAGAAATCCCCAGCCCTTGCCAAGGCTGAACATAATAGATGTTCAATAATGTGGGTTGAAATAATAACAGAATAAGTGACTGGATGAATGATTAGGCAGTCCAGTGCCTCTCAAATCACAGATGGGTCAATAAGTATTAAAAGTGTATTTTAATGAATGAACCCAATTATTTCACATGTAGCATCAGATCAATATTTGATTTTTTTATTTTGATTTAAAAATTTTCTTACCTTGATTCTCTTGCCTAGAACTTCATTCTTAAGGGGGGAAAAAAGGTACCTGCTTTTCTTTTATAAGATCTTCATGGGCTAGCTCTTATCTTACAGGTCATCGCCAGTGCCCTCTACATGCATGGCCCTGCCCTGGCTGTCTTTGAAAGCATTCGTGAAGGAGAAGGCACTCGTGTGTCCACACCATATGTTAGGTACTTAGCCATGTGCTGCCTGCTGGCAACCCTCACATTCCTGGTGTGCAGGTTTGCTGGAGTATCCGGGCATTTGGCCTCATCATCCCGCATAGACTCTGATCTTCCCAGTTCTCCTCAGCCAGATTAGATGCTTGCCCAGCACATCCTCTGTCCCCCCCTTGTGAGACAGATGCCATTTATTCCCCTTTGCAATAATGTACCCTGTTCATTCTTGTTAAGCCTAGTAAGCTGAGAACTACTGTCAATGGCCTGGCGTTGGGAAAGAGAATGGATTCTGTCCCAGATGACTAGAGTTGGCAGAAGGCTTTGCCGCTAACCCTAGATATGATCTTTCATCTTGAGGGACTTATGGTGTCTTCGATCCTACATGTCCTTATCTGTAAAAGGGGCCAGAAAAAGAAGCAGATGAACAACCCTTCCCCAGAAAGCCCGTTTCACAATTTATAAATTTTGAAATATTATAAAAATATCACACATTTTCAGTGTCTATTCCTTATTGTTCCTACCTAGAATTCATTTATTTGTACATGCATTTATTCACACACATTTGTTGTCTATCCGCGAGGTAGATTAATCTGTACAACGTACAGGAGTTACCAAACTAACGAAAGACATAGTCTCTGACCTCAAGTGCTTGACAGTGTAGGCTGAGCTTTGAAAAGAGAGGATTGTGAACACAAAGATGGGACCAACCAGGGAAACATGAGGGGGGTCACTAAATGCTTTCTGGAAAAGGAGAGCTCTGAGATGATCTTTGAGAGATGAGTAGAGATGAGCCAGATAAGTAAGGGTTGAACGATATTCCAGACAGGAGGAAGAGCAGTGTGTTTGCAACAAATATTACTTTTATTTCGCTTTGTATAAAGAGAAGGATAAAACATGTTGCCTGCTTTAAATAAAAACCAGAAAGTATAGACTTTTGATTCCAGAATGGGCTTTTTGTCTGTAACATGATCTACTTTATTTACTTGACACCTGACAGAAGTGAAATTCAGAAAAGTTCACAGGCATCTTCAAGGTCACACAGGCCGTTAGTAGCTAACCTGACAACTACTGACACCGGGTCCTGACTTGTCTCCCTCACGTCACGTTTCCTCTCCAACCCAGGGGCCAAGTGACAGTTTAGCATTCCTGGTCACGTGGACTCTGTCAACACCAAACACAAATGAACAACCAATACTCCTCAGCTGCATCCAGGTCATTTGTCAACAGAATCCGTGTAATGGATGTTTGCTATGAGGAAGAATTTTAAAAATTAGATCTGGGAGTTCTTGGCGTATTCCCATCTGGTACCACATTCACTTACCTTCCCAGAACTCTTAAGCTTAAGAAGAGCTTAATTAAAATCAAGTCAGTGGAGAACTCTCTGAGAAACGAGTAAGACAACCCAGAAATAAATTAGGCTTTTTGATCTTTTACTCCCTTTTTTCTGTCCTGTCATTCTCAACTCAGCCTTTGATTTGTCTATACCATATACACACATATGTTTGTCCACTGCCAAGCTTTTTTAAAAAAAATTACTGAGTATACATAGGCCAACCATCATGCTTGACATTTTGAAGAACTTAATTTTTGGTATAACCGTGGTATGTCATGATACTGGGAGGTAGGGGAGATTACCGGGCATGAAATTCAAAACCTGGGTCTGAGGCTCTGTGCTAGAGATAACCAAGTATGTGGCAGTGTGGAGCGGTGCTGGACTTGTGTTGTATGGCCATACCAGTGGATCTAAACCTGTTAATTTTCTACACTTATTGCCAAGACCTTCCTTTCGGCCCCACTCACCTCATCAGTAAAGCTTGTGAATTCTACTTACCAAATGAGTATGAAAAATTCATGATCTTGTGCGTATTGTGAAATATGATAGAAAATCCAAGAGCTGATGTCAGTAGCTGCCATTTGGGTTGAGAGAGGGGTATGGCAGAGTGTCATGAACTCTTTCAGATTAAGTGGCCCAACAGGGAAGAGAAGATTATGTTTGAGCAGAATTCTGAACAAAAGGATCCAGCTATGCAGAAGACTGAGGATAGATACCCTAGCTAAGGAGACCAGTAAGTACAAAGTCCTGCAAGACACTTGTGAGCAAGGCATGAATGCAAAATCAAATGCCACTGATTAGTGTAATCAGTGCAGTAAGGAAAGAGGGAGGCAGATGGAGGTGAGGTCGGAGAGGTCCACTAGAGCAAAGAACAGTGGTAGCGAGTCGGGAACGGACGCTAGGGAACGCGAACCCATTAGGGGATTGAACACAACATCTTCGCCTATAAGCATATAAGCAAGTTAATTCTCCAAGTTTGCTTCTTCTTCTACCAAATGGACATAATAACACCTATCTTGAAAAATTATGTTGAGAACTACATTCACTGGTCTACATAATGTAAGTAGTACTTGACCTCTGACAGGTACCTATTACTGACAGTTGCTGCTGCTATTGTTTACATTGTCATCATTATCAGTATTAGTTTCCGATCTGTGTTAATTCCAAGTGTAGCTGTTGGGAAGAAGGAGGAGTAACAGAGGAGCCAGGGCAAATGTGGCACAAAAGAAGATCCGTGCCAAAAAGAAATCTTTTATTTCCATAAATTAAATAACTCAGCTTTATCTTTGTTTGTGCACATGTTTCGTTTCCCTTCTAGTCACAGGCCTACCACAGCCTCTGACGTCAGAAGCTCCTGTTTAAGTCCACATCACGTGGTGCCTGACTTCTGACTCACTCTGTGCTTGCGACTCTTGGTCCGTGAATCCCAGGTCAGGCAAGGGAGCTTCTCTCTGAGTGTGTGCGAAGCACCCACATCGCGATCCGGGAGGTCAGGCAACCCTCTGGAAGCTGCTGGGGCTGATAACTGGTCTTGAATGTGGATAGCAGGTATTTGGACTCATCTTTCTTGAAAATAACAGTAATAGAAGAAAACACATTTACTTCAGCTGCATTCTTAGTATGTTCTGTGCAGAGGATGCCCGGAAGACTTGCCTTAAGGGAAAAAACCAGAGAGGTGAGCTGGGAGTATTCTGAGGCTCATAGCTTCTCAAGCATGCTTTGTAGAGACCATGCTTGCTTTCATCTGACTCTCAGAACAAATGCTCAGGGATGTGGCATGTGGACATAGCAATCTTGACTAATAATCCTGAAGTAGGAATGTCTTTCTTCTTCTTCCACTTTCCTTCCTCTTATCCTCTATTTCTGCCTCCCTCTTCCATGCTTTTTCTCCCTCTATTACTCTCTAAATATTTGCTTTATCTCTTCTTTCTTTTCTTTCCTTCTTTGTCTCTCTTTCAACATGGGCACTGACAAACTATTAGATTCCAACTGAGAGCCAAAGATTTTTCTGGGCACCAGGGATACAAACACAAATATCACTGAATAACTATAGACAGCAAAGGAAGAAAGCATCCTATGATAAGTGGTTGTGTGGAAATGCAAAGGAAGGTGGGCTGATCTTAATTGGGGCCTCAGAAAGGACTCATTTTGGCAGATAAGGTAACCAAAAGACACAGACAAAGGAGTGAAAGGCACTTTAAGTCAAGAGAACAGCAAGAACAAAGGCACAGGAATGTGAAACACGAAGATGCATAGAGGTGAGCCTGCAAGTAGGCGAGTCAGGGGACTTCTCATGTTGAGGAGGGTAGACTTTATAAAGGAAGGAATGGAGAGTTGTTAAAGGATTTTAAGTAAGGACGTAAGAGGATAAAATCTGTGTGTTAGAAATATCACTCTGTGGTATGTGGAGTATGATATGGAACAAGCCAGTTGGGATTCTATTGTACTCTTGAAATGAGAGTTGATACGTATCTGCTGAAGCCGAGGACGTAGTAGATGACATAGATGACACAGTAGATGGCATAGTGACATAGATAAAGAGGATGGAAAGGAAGAATGTATAAAGGCAGCAGGAACTTTAAACCTTGACATCTTCTTAGGTGGAAGATGAGGACAAGGATGTGGAACAGTATGATTACACGTTTTCAGACCGTAGGATTTGGTCGGGTATTGGTGACAGGCGCAAAAATGGGGATGAGGAAAGAGGAGCTTCTGTGCGGAGAAGGGTAGGCATTTGGGGTTGAAGTTCCTGTGGGACATCAGTAAGAAGATAACCATATTGATCTGAAACTCTGGCAGAGTTTCTGGTCCGTGAATCCCAGGTCAGGCAAGGGAGCTTCTCTCTGAGTGTGTGCGAAGCACCCACATCGCGATCCGGGAGGTCAGGCAACCCTCTGGAAGCTGCTGGGGCTGATAACTGGTCTTGAATGTGGATAGCAGGTATTTGGACTCATCTTTCTTGAAAATAACAGTAATAGAAGAAAACACATTTACTTCATACTTGTATGTACAACTCCATAGTTGTAATGGAGAGACTGCATTTAGTTGTTGTTTTAATTTGGAAAATACATGTAAACCTCCTAGCAGTCTCTAGCACATAAGCTCTTCTACAATATTAATTATTCCTTTCTTGTCCTTTTATATGCCTGCAGGGCTCTGTTTGTACTTTTTAAGGATCCTTAGGGGCTGCGTGTATTCCCCAAGAACTTTTATGAAAGGGAAATAGATTGCCTCCTGGAGTGAAACCCTAAGGTCAGCCACACATAGAAGGTCAGAGCAGAGATAAGTAATTGGCACTACCTTGGCTCCTGGGCTGGCATAATTGAAGGTGAACATATCTTGGGGCACCTGGGTGGCTCAGTCGGTTGAGCGGCCGACTTCGGCTCAGGTCACGATCTCACGGTCCGTGAGTTCGAGCCCCGCGTCGGGCTCTGTGCTGACAGCTCGGAGCCTGGAGCCTGTTTCAGATTCTGTGTCTCCCTCTCTCTGCCCCTCCCCGTTCATGCTCTGTCTCTCTCTGTCTCAAAAATAAATAAACGTTAAAAAAAAAAAAGGTGAACATATCTAAAGAGTACTTCTTCATGCTTTTCTTTATTAATAAACAGGCTTTGTCCTGTGAATCCCTTCAGCCGTTAATACCAGAGGAAAGGTGAGGGCCAAGGCCATAAAGACAGAGGAGGCTAGTGGGAAGGAGGGGTAGAGGGCTTTGAGTTCTAGGTGTGGTGCCCAAAGCAGAGAGATTGGGAGGTTGCTTCATCCACTTAAAGGGTCTGACTCCCTCAGGGAGCCCTGGCCTAAGAAGAGATTGGGCTGAGAAGACCACAAAATAGCCCCCAAGAAGCTGTGAGAGAATAGAAGAGACAGACTGCTCCTCTTCCCTGCTCCATCTGGATGGCCTTGGGGAGAATGCAGCAAAGAGAAGAGCAGTATTCACAGAGTTGTCTCTGCAGAGGATGCAGAAGACCCAGGGGTTCCCAAGTGGCCTGGGGCAGGGGCAGGGGTGTCAAGAAAATGGTGGATGCACAGACATCTGTAGCCAGAATGAGGCAGTTACTCAGTATGGGATGCCGCAAGACAAGAGACAATCATCCAGCATTACAGATTGCATCAGTAGATGCCAATGCCATGCTTAAAATAAAGATGTACATGCATAATACATTTTTTAAATTTTACTTTAAATAAAAAACAGGTGCACAGGGATGCATTCAAACTAAGCATACATTTGAGGTACTAGTAAGGACATGACCCCGAGCTAGAAATCCTCTCGCTGCTGCCATGAGGTTGCATGAACTTTCCCTTGCACCAAGATGCCTTGTCAGGGAGAAGGTGGAGGGGAGGAGACCCTTGGGAGGAGAGAAGCAGCCCCGTCACAGTGCTTGAGTGTTGAATTTGATTCTGCACTCTCTCCAAAGAGAGTAAGTTTAGTGGAAATAACCCACAATATCTTAAAGTGGAAAATGGGGCCTATTGGTCTCATCCTTTGACTTCCTGCACTTAGGGGAATAAAAGCTTCTAAGAGTATTTTGGTCAGTTATAGGAAAAATAACAGCATTCTTTTGCACAGCCTACGTTATAAATTTTAGGCCCTGCTACACAATAATACAGTAATCAAATCACAACAAAAATGGGAGATTGTGAGTCCTGGGAGTACAGCAAAAGAAGGATTTTAGGTAGCAAACATTCTGGGCCAGTCAGAGCAGTGATCTCAAAGGTGAAATGATTCTCACTGTAGGGGTGGATACACAGGATTATGGCCCCAGATCCTCAATTATTTCTGACCCTCTTGGAAAAACCATCTACCGTGAGAAGGTTGAATCGAGCCCTGTTCCCTGATGCCTGTCAGCTTCCAGTTCATCTCACTCCCTCATTCAAATTCCATGCCCACAGAGCCACCTTCTGGGTCATCTCAGAGCTCATCAAGTTTGTCTTCAGGAAGTAGTGTTCCAGTCACAGTAGGTTTGGATTCTATCATTCATAGTACACTTAGAAGCAATCACTTATATTGTACTTAGAACTGGCCTCTATGATTTTGTTTCCCATGTAGCTTGACTCCAGGGAGAGAATTTGTTGATTATCCAAGTGCAAATTTCCTAATCTCAAAAAGTTCTATTTCTCAAACTTCTTTCCATCTCCACTCATCTCACCCTAGTACAAACTACCTGTCAACCCTCACCTAGACAGCTGTCCAGCCTCCTGGCCAGCATTTCTGCTTAGCCAAATCTTCACAACTGAACTAAGATCATGTTACTCTTCTGCTGAAAACACCCCAGTGGCTCACACTCAAAATAAAGTCTGAACTCCTCATGTCTCCACAGGGCACGGTTCGGCCCCTGCCCACCTCCACCCTCCCTCCTGCCCCTTTCTCCCTCTTGCATCTCCTCTACCACATCGTCCTTGTCTCCTTGTCCCCACACCTGACTCCTCAAGGCCACAGAGGCTTTGCCTTGCCGAGTGCTCTTCCTCTGGTGTCCTGATCATAGGTGCCATCCCAGCATTCGTGTTTCTCCTCGCATGTCACCTCCTCTTTGTTTCCTGACAAAGCTCCCCTTCCTTGTTGCTTCTGAACATCATATCCTACCTTGTTCCTTGCAGAGCATTTATCACTGCCTCCTACATTGCACACTTATTTATTTATTTTTACTCTTCCACTATTGTTTAAAAGCCTAACAAGGCTTAAGTTTACCACTGTGCCCCTAACTCCTAGAACAGTACTTGTCACACAGGAGTTCAGTGAATACTGAATGAATGAATGAATGAATGAATGAAGAATGAAGAATGAAATCAGCTTTCTAATTCCACCTGTGATCCTCTGTGCATGTTAGATTTCTCTCAACCCAGGGCACTCTAGTGAGCCTGTCTCTCTCTAGGTCTTCTAAGCTTGGGTTAAGATCCTAGAATATACCTAATAGAGAAGAGTGGCTTCCATCTCTTACCAGGGAGTCAAGACAGGTTTGAATATCAAGACTCACTTGCTGTGTGCGTCTACACAAGGCATTTAACGTTGTTGGGCTTTTGACAGCACTGCTTATTCATTTCTACAGTGCTCTGGTCATTACACACTCATTTGTGGTGACTGCTGGACCCAGAATTTCCCTGTGACAAGACTCACTGACCATACACCAAGCGTAATGTCTTGCCGATAGTATGTCCTCAGAGATTAGCTTTTTAACTGAATGCTCCCTACCCCCACCCTGTACATTCTTCTCTTTATCTCTCTCTTTTGCCCATAGAGGCACACATTTAAATCTCCTCCTGCTTCTTGTCTTTATCACTCTGTCATAAAGATGATGCATAATCAGAGAGTTGAGGAAAGGTAGCACACTTAGAGGATAAACTTTGGGTTCAGGTTTAAATTTGAATCACAGCTCCCTAATTTACTATTTGTGTCACCTTGCACAACAAGGTCAACTTCTTTGGGTCTCTCTTCCTTCCTGTATCAAACATGCATGACACTAGCTACTTCTCAGAGCTGTGATAGGAAGTAAAGATAACATATGTAAAGCATCTAGCACGTACCTATTAACTAGTTTAACTTCTTGTCACATTCAGGAATTCCAGGCATGGCTCCATGATTGGAAGACAAGTAGATGCCTAGAAGCTCAGTCTCTGAAGCCAAATTGCCTTGGCTCAAAGTCTGTTCTCAACCCTTCTCAGCTCTCCACTCACTATATGTCACATAAGCTCCCTGTGCCTCGGCTTCCTCATTAGTGTAAAGGGAATAGTAGTATCTACATCGCAGTGTAGGGCCCAGAAATCAGTAAATTCTAAACACACACACACACACACACACACACACACACACACACACACGCACATTTGTGGCTATTAGTGGACATTAATGTCCCTTTTTGGTCGAAAGTGCATTATTAAAACTCAAGATCATCTTATCTCTCTAATGCTAGAAATTCAACTCTCCTCCTTCAACTTTCCCCTCTAAAACCTCCTCATTCCCTCATCTTTCAGCTTATTTTATCTGTTTAATATATCTTATTGAAAAGTATGTCTTTGTCTTCATAGTCAATATTTCTTTGTGCCATTATGAGCTGTAACTAGAGGATCCAGTCTGTGTGAATGATTCTTCATCAAATAAAGCTGAGTTACAATGTACTCTTGGGAGCAAAAGCTGAACTTTGGTGCTTTTTCATCAAATCATATTTATTAAGATCCTGTGTTCCTGGCAGTATGCTATTCTTGAAAATATTTCAAATATAAAAATTCCACAGTCCCATATTGAAACAGGCTTAAAGGAAATGCAAGAAACAAAATGAAAACAACTGTTGCGTTAAAGCAATGAGCATGTAGGTCACTTAATTAATTTCTAAAATGCCTTCCATGGGGTTGATTTGTTATCTGATTAATAAATTGGGGGAAATTAAATGTATATTTCTATATCGCTTTCCTAGTTCTGGTTTCTCTAAAGGAATAAAACAAGGCAAGTCTTTTAATGTCTGATTATCCCAAGTTTTCTCTAAATTTAAATTATTACCAAGTAATACTTACTTGCCAGTTGTTATTTTATTTTTTTTTAATTTTTTTTTCCAACATTTATTTATTTTTGGGACAGAGAGAGACAGAGCATGAATGGGGGAGGGGCAGAGAGAGAGGGAGATACAGAATCAGAAACAGGCTCCAGGCTCTGAGCCATCAGCCCAGAGCCTGACGCGGGGCTCGAACTCACGGACCTTGAGATCGTGACCTGGCTGAAGTCGGACGCTTAACCGACTGCGCCACCCAGACGCCCCAAACCAGTTGTTATTTTAAAAGGTCACTAGGATGAGCAATTTCTTAAGGAAAATGCAGTTGCAAAAAAAAAAAAAAAACATTATCTATCATTCTTCTATTAGGTTTATGTTCAATGATTTTTAAAACATATCGTTGCATTAAGCCCCCTGCAAGCTTTGAAAATAGTTATCTCTAGCTTATCTCTTGGAGAAGAATTATCAACAGTTATCTATGCGCACAGAAATTATTTTCTTTCTCTTTGCCTTGTGATGTAGAGGAAACAATACAACCTGGAGGGTCTTGGAGTTCTGCCTTTGAATCCTGACTCACCACTCACTTAACTAAGTTGCCTTGGGCACATTACTTGATTGTTCCAAGCCTTATATTATCTGCAAAATGGACAAACAATCCCTTACTTTGTAGGACTGCTGTAAAGATTAAAGATAATGATGTATCTAAAACAGCTACCTCACAGAAGATAACCCATAAATTGTAGGAGGTTTTAAACATTGCATATATTAAATTTTACATAAAAATGAAACACCTGCCTGCTTCCTAGGAAACCTCATTTGAGTAAAACACCCGTATACAGTACAGCAAATGTGAAATAAATAGAATAGAACATACATGAAGGAAAAAGAAAATATTTTAACAAGAAGTGTCCCTTCCAGCTCTCAGCTTCCAGGCAGCTAAGGCAACATCACAGTTCTCTTGAACTAACAGAGGGATAATGTAAGAGCAAAGAGACAAAAGCAGTGCCCTGGTAAAATAGTCTAAACCATATGTAGCATGAGGATCCTCAAACCTAGAGAGAACACTAAAATATCTTAAGAATAAATGGCTGAATTACAGCTTTATAAGAAGCAACCTTTTTGTAGCATTTGATTTTGCCCATCTTACGGGTAAAAGAACTAAGTGTCAAAAGTTTAAGCAATATGGTCAGGATGACACTCTAATAAGTGGCAGAGATGATATTTTGGCCCAGGACTTCTGTTTAGTGTGTGTGTGTGTGTGTGTGTGTGTGTGTGTGTGTGTGTTGTTTTGTTTTGCCTTTAGGACTGTGCACAGGAGAAAAAAAAATGGACATTGTTCTCAGGGAACTAGGTTTCAGAAAGTGAAGCTCAAGGTAGGTTTACTTTTCATTAAGATCCCCAATTTAATAAAATACATCATTGTGTACCAGCAGTGGGATTTGTTGTTAGAGATCCAAACTTTCATTTGGGGGTTGATCCCACTGTTTGAAATATTAGATATATAGCATGTGATCATTTTCAGTTTGCTTAATGAGTTTCCTGAAAAAAAATCTGATTTAAGTAAGTGACCATGTACAAAATTTAGGTCTTCAGGAATAGTTTACTATAACATGGCCAACAATATCAGGCATTGCAATAGATATAGCTTTCATTCCTTCTTTTAACACACATTTATTGAATGTCTATTAAGTTCTACTTATTGTTAGGAACCTAGAAGGAGATACTGATGAATTAAATGTAGCAAACACTTTTGAAGACATCACAATCTAGTCAGAAAGACTTATGGATAAACATGTATGAAGCATTTTGATGAATGCCAACTGATTTTAGTTTAAACCATGTGTGTATTGCTAGCCTAACAAAATACAGCTGGCCCGTGGTTAGTTCAGCAGCCCGAAATAGCCATCAGGGACATCACCTTGAGTTTCCCAAGAAGCAGACTCTGAGATTTATTCTGCCTTGCAAGAGCTTATTAGCAAGTGCCACTGGGATCAACATTGTGGAAAGGAAGGGGGGAGGCAGCATTGGGCAGAGGGAGAAGACAAGCTGTTAAGAAGTCCCAAGGACAATGTCAGCAGACCCCCATGAGGAGTCCTGAAGACTAGATGACCCTCCACAGTTGTCCTCTATTGAGGTGAGAAGGCTGGGATTTGTAGCCTCTGAACCCATCAGTCATAGAAGTATGGGCCACCCTAGGAAAGGGATGTGGCCTTAGGCAAGGGAACTGTGCAGCTGAGACAATTCCCAAAGGGACTGAATTGAAGGCCACTTGTCAGAGACCTTCTCAGCAGCAGAGAAAGTTGTCTTTGGTCCCTGTAGTGACATCTGGGCAGCACACCCT
This sequence comes from Herpailurus yagouaroundi, assembly GCF_014898765.1. Classification (NCBI taxonomy): domain Eukaryota; kingdom Metazoa; phylum Chordata; class Mammalia; order Carnivora; family Felidae; genus Herpailurus; species Herpailurus yagouaroundi. The sequence goes on along the minus strand of NW_024412411.1, from coordinate 9,358,633 downwards.
GGCATCCACTACAGAGACCTGGGCCCTGTATCCTTCACTTCCCCCATCCTCAGCCTCTTGTTCTTTGTTCTTAGAAGATCTCTTAAGGCTCACAAGGCCCATCTGTCTCCAAATAGGACACTCCCACACAAAAGCATACAAAAGAGGGAGGAAGCAAGCGACCATCAGCTCATACCCCTCTCTCTTCAGAGAAAAATATTTCCCAGAGGGTCACAGAAGGATTCTGACTACATGTCTCTGGCCACAACTGCTACCAAGACACAGATAAGATTTGTTATCCAGGAAGACAGGAAACTGGTCATTAGGTGGTGTTATGGACTGAATGTCTTTGTCCCCCAAACTTGACATATTGAAACCTAATCCTCAGTGTGATGGTATTTGAAGGTGGGGACTTTGGGAAGCTGATTAGGTTATGAGAGTAGAGCCCTCATGAATAGAATCAGTGTCCCTAGAAAGGAGGCCCGTGAGATCTCCCTCATCCCTTCCACTCTGTAAGGACTCAGGGACAAGATGACTATTTATGAACCAGGAAGCAGATTTTTGCCAGACCCTGAATCTACCAGCTTCTTGATATTGAACTTCCAAGCCTCCAGAGTTATGAGGCCTAGATGTTTAAGCCACCCAGTCAGTGAAAGTTTTTAATAGCAGCACAGTTGGACTAAGATACATAGGTTGGGTTGGAATTGCCCCTTGTGCCATAATGGGATGCCCAAGTGTCACTGGTGATTCACAGGAGGGGTCCCACGTGGTACACCGTGGGGCAGAAGAGCATATACATATAAATGGTATCCACTTAAGGCATTCATGCTCAGGTTTCTTTCCAGGGTTGTGGATCTGGGGCAGGCAATTCTGTGAAGGCTAACATTGCCCTGCCTCAGTTTCTTCATTCGCAATTTAGAAATAATCATAAAAAGCGAAGGCAGCTATAGAAGTTACTGGAGATAATGGAGTTGAAGGCATGCTATAAACTTAGAGAGTTAGAAAACTAGTAGGTAGTAGTAGTAAGTAGTGTTAATAATACAACCTACTGAAATTCATTGGTGTAAATCCACAAAAACAAGAGGACCTTAATACAGACAGATTTCAATCAAACGTGCCATTAATTAATTTTTTTTTTTCCCTAATACTTCTTATGCAATGAGCTTTGCCAAGCAAATTTGATCCTATTTTCTTCCTGGGTTAAATTTTTTCAAATAATCCCTAAGTCTTCTTGTTAAATGTCAAGCTCTTCATGTTAGTAGACAGAGGTTTCCTGGTCATGCCCTGTTGTCCTCTCAGGTCCATGTCTCCTAGCCCCTCGATCTCCTCCAGCCACAAAGTCCCGTAGTTTCCTACATGCATCAAATCTCATCTCACGTGTTGTCTTTCTGCCTCCGATGCCCTCTCTCACCTACTTACCTGCTGCCTCCCCATCCTTGACACTGCTGAGCCTTCTCTTCGTTTCTCATGCCTTCTTAACTTTCCCTCAGACTGAGATGCTGGTTCTGGAGCTTGCCCTGTAAATATCACTGTCTTAGCACACTCTACACTTTGTCATTTTCATTCTTATATCCTCAACATGAAACTCTGATCTTTTTGATGGCAGGAGCTACATGAAGGCAGCGGTTTGATTTTTCTCTGCCCCCTGAGTATGCACATGTTCTTAGTACATGTGTGTGTGTGTATTAAATGAAGACACTGCATGCCACATCTCTATATAGTTTGTAGACATCCAGTATTATTAAGATCATGGAATACTGGAGTCAGACTGCCTGAGTCGGATCCTGGAAATACCATTTTCAAGCAATATGACCTTTAGCAAATAGTTAACCTTTCTGTAAGATGAAAAACCAAATAATAAAAGCTAAGTAAGGAAAATTATGAAAGATACCCAAGAGTGCCAGGTACAAACACTCAATAAATTTAGTCATTATGACAATTATAGTGATAATAGAAAGAAATCCCATGGATAAATATCAAATCCCTCATCTCCTCTCCTATTAGATGTCAAATTTTGAATTATTTTTTGACTCCAAGAATATGTATGGGATTCCGTGTATTATGTGAGACATGTAATAAGAGATCAATAACTATTGATTAATAATAAAGCTAATATATATGCAGTTCTTGCTATATGCCAAATAGTGTTCTACAGGGTTTCATATACATTAACCAATTAATTCTCAATCAATCCTTTGGTGGCTACCATTATTATTACCGTATTTGTAAATAAGGAGACTGAAGCACATAGAGGTCAGATGACTTACCCTGGTAGTAAGTTGAAGAGACAGGATTCAAGCCTAAGTAGTCCAGGATCTGTTCTCTTTATTATTATACTTTTATATATATCATGAATAAGTGAATGAATAAATCTCATCAGTTAAACACATTCAGAAAAGAGATCTATAGATCCTCTTCTCAAATCCAGTATAATTTAAATTTATCAGTCTACCCCCTGTTTCCCCCCTTGAGCAACATTTTACATTGTTTCTGCTTTCACTTTCCCCACTATGAAGTGGAATGAATCTCCTGGAATGTGATGCTAGAATTCTAAAAGGTCAATGTGTCTGCATCTCTGTGTTTAACAACTAAGAACATATATATTGGCATATTAGATCAAACTGGTGTTGTTTTCTGGGGCCCACCCTATAGCCAAGCAACAATATCAGCAACCCTACTTAAGAGATTTGGTATGACCCTGGGCCAGGCTGATCAGGTGCAGGTGAAATGTTTAACTATATCAGCCAAGAGCAACAAAGTCAAAGAGTAAATTTGAAACATGCTAGGGATCAAAAGGCAAAAGAGTAAGCTGGTGAAGTAATAAAACGAAGGAGAAAGTGGAATCACTTATGGAAAGTGAGTCAGGTATTGGAAAGCCACAATACCCACAATAGACTCTGAAGTGAACAGAAGCAGGTCAGAGTAAGTGGTACCACTTACTGCTATGGTGAATCTTTTGTTATGACTAATTAAGACATTAGGGAAATTTTCAAACATCCCAGTTACCCTTAGTAACCCTTTACAAATTTCTCTGCAGTGAATTTACCTAAATCACACCTTAAAATGTCAACAAAATTTAGCCAGAAACTGAATGTTGAAAGAGAACTTAGAAATCTTCTAGTCGTCTTTTTCATTTTAAAATAAGTCAACTCAGCCAAGAAGTTGGTCCGTAATGACTCAATTAAAGTAATATATTTTACAAAATTGAAGCTGCTGTAGAAATTGAGATTTCCTCTTATTCATCCTAAACTTAGTGTTTTTAATTTTCAAAGATGCCCCCCCCCACCCAAACCTGCTTTGGGAATAGTATAATTGAGTAATAAGTCAAAACTCCCATCCAGATATAAACTCCAGTCTTGCATGTAAAAATCCTTAATTTGTGAAAAATGATTTTTTTACCATTTCATAAAGGAGCCATCCATTCACGAATGAATGATTGAATGTACATAATAAATTTCAGTTGAATGAATGCAGAGTGGGACCATCATTATAGTCACTTTCAGATTGCTAATACAGGACTTCAGAATTGCAAGTAGAGACAGTGCAGGGAATTGGAGCTGTATTTTCCCCTTCAGAATTTCAAGCTCTTTCTTACAGATAAAGAGATTGAACACGTTGGCATCATGAGCTTTCCAATGTGATGCACTGAGGATGCCTATTGCATATGTAACATTCAGGGGAAAAAATTGCTTAACCTGAATCTAACCATGGGAAAATAAGCAAGGAAGTCTTATTAAGGTATGTTCTTAAAAAAAAAGAAAAGAAGGGGCGCCTGGGTGGCTCAGTCGGTTGAGCGTCCGACTTCAGCCCGGGTCACGATCTCGCGGTCCGTGAGTTCGAGCCCCGCGTCAGGCTCTGGGCTGATGGCTCAGAGCCTGGAGCCTGCTTCCGATTCTGTGTCTCCCTCTCTCTCTGCCCCTCCCCCGTTCATGCTCTGTCTCTCTCTGTCTCAAAAATAAATAAACGTTAAAAAAGAAAAGAAAAGAAAAGAAAAGAAAAGAAAAGAAAAGAAAAGAAAAGAAAAGAAGAGAAAAGAAGATAAAAGAAAAAACTGAAGTCTTTAAAAGTTAAAAGAAAAGTCTGGTTAACTTTAACATTGAAAGAGATGACTGACTTGATGACTAAGTCCACTGTGATTCTTGATTGGGGCTTGGATTAGGAGAAAAGCTATAAATTACATTATTGAGATTATTAGATAAATTTAAATATTGAGGGCACTTTAGATAATGAAATTGTATTGATATTCAATTTCCCGCCCATAATCACTGTATTGTGGTTGTATAGAGCCTTCTTGTTCTATGGAAATACATGCTAAAATATTTGGAGGTAAAGTTTCTTGATTACAGCTGTTAACTCTAAAATTGTAGGCCAAAGAAGAAATGTATGCATGTGTATATGTATGTGTCTGTACACACACACATACACACACACACACACACACACACACACAGTAAAACAAACATGGCAATAAGTTAACAATGATTGAGTCTAAGTAAAAAGAGTATGATTGCTCATTGTAATATTTATTTACTCTTGAAGTTACTTAAAATAAATACTTTAGGGGGGAAACAAGAGGTTTAATACTCTACACTTGATAAAGACATTAAATCTGTGCATAATAGGCAGTTAAGTAATATGTTTAATGAATGAATAAAAGGATGAATACTTCAGGGGGATGAATGCTCCCCCCCCAATTCTTTAAAAGCCATAAAAACCATCATTAATGACTTATTTCTTTGAATTAAGACCTTATGTTACTCAACATCTCTAGATAAGAGATGAAAATATTAATGGAAATATCAGTAACATATATTCACCCTTATTTTCCATTTAAACCAATCATTTTATTTTCTTGTCACAGTCCTTAGAAAAATTACTTAATATTTTCATTCTCCAATTTTCTAACCTATGAAATGGGGAAAATAGCTCACTTATTGCTTTAGATCAAATAATTGTGAGGATTACGTAGGATAGTATATTAAAATGCTCACAATTAGCATTTAATGAATGCTAGATATTATTATTATTATGCATGTACAAATTGTATTTGCTTTCCTGGTACATTTAAAGGCTGTTTCCTGGCCATGCTTTCCATATTACTTCCCAGTATAATCATAATATAATAATTATAGCTGAAAAATAGTAGGAATATTCTTGTGCCAGCATTGTCATAAATGCCTCACCTACATGCTATGATTTTATTCTTGCAAACTTGCTGCAGGTTATATCTATCATTAACACCTTTTTGATGAGGAAACCAATGTTCAGAGAAGTTAAGAACCTTACTTAAGTTTAGGTACCTAGTAGGTGAAGGAGCGAAGATTGAATCCCAGCCTACCTGACTCCACACCAAGGGCCTTTAACCAGTTTGGCTCTGAATCTCTACTCGTTTTAGTCAAGTTAGGCTCCACTTTGAACCACTCTTAATGTACATATTCATTATGCCCATTATAGCAAATGTATTCAAGTCATATCCCCACAGTTAATTGTAAATATAGATGATGGATGATGTAGGAAAAAATAAATGACCTCAGAGGATGGGCCTTGGTTGAGGAAAAGAAATTTCAAGTGTAAGTTTGGACTCCAGCTCTTTTAAATGCATAACTTTTACAAAATCCAGTACATATTTGAACTCTAGTTTCTTATCTATAGAACAAAAAAAAATGTATTTACTAACTAATGCATGTATGTGGGGGGTGGGAGGTGGAGAATGGTATGGTAAAAATCATACAAAATAAGGGTTATGAACAACCTTGTACATTACAAGTAATCAGGAGGCACCTAGTCAGCTCAATTGGTAGAACATGCGGCTTTTATCTCAGGGATGTAAGTTCAAGCCCCACTTTGGGTGTAGAGATTACTTAAAAATAAAATATTTAAACTATAAATAATTAAATAATATTAATAAAATATTTCCCAAAGATAAAAAAATCCACTGAAACTGAAACAGTATTCCATCATATATTATAACAATGTATATATGTATATATTTAATATGTATGCCTACATTTATATGCCATGTATATTATAAAATTATATATATATGTATATATATATAATGTACATATATACAACTAGAGAGTATATACACATTTATTATATATGCACATTTAGATGGATAGATGGATAGATGATAGATAGATAACATCAATATATTCCTGGGGTGGTAGTAGGCTATCCTTCTATACTTCTTACTCTTTGAGACTCAGTATCCTCAGTGGTATAGTGAGAATTCTAATATATCTCAGAGATTGCTGGTTATAAGGATTAAACCCACAAAAGCAATCAACAGTGTTTAGCAACATTTCAAAATTCCTTATTGACCCAAATAAATGTTAGCTTAATCAGAATCAAATCCATTACACTTTATCAGTATTTCTAAGGTGTTTTCTCTGATAACAACCAATTTAATACAAATCAAGTGTCCAACAATTCACTTTCATTCTGAGACTACCTACCTGGAGTTAGCACCTGCAGATCCCACAGGTTAAAGTGCTCAGTGACGAAGTCCACCCACACTTCAGATGTCAATCACAAGTCCTGGGCCACCTGCACTTCTGACCAACTGGTTATAAATCAGAGGTTCCCACAGCTTCCTCCTCAGGTTCAATAATTTGCTAGAATAACTCCTAGAACTCAGGAGAAACACTTTACTTATATTCACTGGTTTCTTATAAAGGCTATAACTCAGGAATAGCCAAATGGAAGAGATGCTTGAGACAAGATATTAGCGGGGAGAAGGAGCATCAAGCTTCTATGCCCTCTCCAGGCATAACACCCTTCTTGCACCTCAGTGAGTTCACCAACAGGGACATTCTCTGTGATCAAGAGTTTCCCCAGACCCAATCTCTGCATCCCCCTGACATTCTCCACACCCCCCAGACCCCAGGAAGAAACTGAGAGTTCCTACTTTCTAAACACACGTTTGTTCTTTCTAAAGACCTTTCCTCAATGTGAGACTCTAGGGTCTGCACCTCAAGTCCCCTCAGTAGTATAAATGCAAGTGTGCGTTGAAAGGCGCTACTTGTGAATAATAAAAGACACTCTCACTGCTTAGGAAGTTCCAAGAGTTTTAGTTGCTTTGTGCCAGGAACTGAGGACAAAGACCAAATATATATCTTATTATACCACAGTGTTTATCATGATATATATTTGTCTCCTAGACGTGTGCAGTATTTATGTCTTAGTAATGGAACATTTGGCAAGTAAATTCTGAAGCTGGTAAAGGGCATGGAATGGCAATCCTAGGACGAGGAAAATGCCGTTAGCCTTTTATCAGAAAAATTTTTGAACTATCTTTCTGGAGAAGTCTAGGTATCTATATGTTCAGTGGGAATCTGTGTTGCTATCACCCAAAATGTGAGGGCAGCTCATGTTTTTAGCAAATTTTAGTTTGCAGGTTATTGCACAGAGGGATGGAGGAAACTTCTCAAAGAGACCCACATTAGCAGTCATCAAAAGGCTGAGGTTCCAGGTCTCTAAGATGAGACTCTGAGCAACGTGAGTACATTGAATGGGCTTCTCCTCTGGTCTTCCCTTACCATTTTCCTGCTGCAAGTAGAGATCCTTTCAGTGACCCGGTTAAGGTAGGGCGTCTACACCAGAATCAATGCACTATGGCCAGGAATGCAGGGACAAATTCTTAACAATTTATATCATTCCTGAAGGTCCAATGATCCTGGAGGAGAGAAAATACATAAATCAGGCAAATATTACACTGCACTATACTACTGCTAGTGACTACAGCTCCTTAAAAAAAAAAAAACCCTGAAACGATTGAATAAATTAATTTTTTAAAAGAGATTATTATTTTGGAAATTGGTGACAGGATAAGAATTGAAATTTCCTGTGCTTCATAAATACCTGTGTGAGTGTGTGCATGTGTGTGTGTGCTCACATGTGTACAAGTGTGCTTCTGATGAGTATAATGCTGTAGAATATACTAGAATTATAGCTTATAAGTAAATCTAAGCTGTGATTGACTAGATCAGTGTCAGTGTTATCTCCGTGTAGATGGTTTCCATTCATCAGAAATTAATGGGAACAGAATGGACTATTGTGGGTGATGAGTTTCCAGAGATAGCTTTTATGCCACTTGGCCAATCGGACACCCCACCTTGGCCCTGTTGGGCTTATTACTGCCATTCAGACATCTGAAAAATCTCTTGACAATTCACCTTCATACCAAAAGGAGCGAGCACTTTCAATGGATCTCATTAGACTTCTTATAAAACCACTACACGCTAGAAAGAGTTTCCATCCCAGAAGGGTTTCTTCATTCGAACTTATCAAGCCTCTGTACAGTTCTATTCCTGATTAGCAATTTGTTCTCCTAAGAGCTTTAAAGATACACCTTTATATCTCTGTAATTTCAGCCTTTTCCCATTTTCCCTTTATCGGCACATTCAAATGTATTTTACTCTTATCTTGGATCTGTCACTCAGCATATGTCAACTTTAAGAGCACTGGACTATAGCAGTGACTGTCAGTAATGTTTCAGCTTAAAAAAAGAGAAAGGGAGAAAAAAAGTCAGAACGCATGCATCAGATCTCAGAAAGCTCCCTGCCTTGATATATAGCGTCCTAGTATGTTATTCTAAATTATTTCCATCAGACAACCAAATGCCAATCTACACTCTTGTCTGGAAAGAGCAAAGAAATTTTCTTTGACCATATGCTATCAAATACCATGTCTAATCTAGCCATACCATGTTTTGCTTTTAATGCTTCTAAAGCTTTCGTTTAAGGCTCTCTTTTTTTTCCTGACTCTTCCTCCCTAAACCTCACAGACTCAGCTCTACATTTTTTCTGTGAAGTCTTCCTTACAACCCATGCTTTCTGTATGATGTAGCCAGCTCTCCACCCCGCTTACTTTCAATCTCTTGATCAGTGAGATTGATATTTCTTGATCAGTGAGATTTGAGATTTCAAACCTTGATCGGTGTCCTTCCCACATTTCTTTGAAGGTTCTGATCATGCTTCTGGCTCCCAAACTCGACTGCAAGCCCTCTATGGGCAGAGACTGCAACTTATTGTCTGTGCCAGGGTCTAACACATGTGTAAACAGCCCAGACTGTGGTCCTCAGATTTTGCATGTTAAATTGATAATTGGATGGATAGAAAGCTGGATGTATGGATGTATGGATGGATAAATAATTGTGTTTGTTTTTTTTTTTTTCTGAAAGCATATGGGATAAAGGTAGGTAAAAGCCTTCTTGTGGTAGGTACTTAGTGAAAAGTAAAAAAAGTAGGTACTTAGTAAACCTGAGTTAAATTGATATCCCAAATGTGAGGCAAATCAAGTTAAACAGAGAAATATAAAAGTCTTTAGAAAGATTACCTTTTAGGTGGCTTAAAAAGTAGAATGTGGAAGCTACAAATAATAATGTACAAATTAATGGGAAATGAGAGGATTTGAGAGTAGCTACTTACGTCTTTTTCAGCACAGAAGGAATTGAACTTCACTTCATCTGAAGTGAAATCAGATTTTCTAAAACTACAGTCAAGGTGAGAGAAAATAGAATTTTTATTATTCAGTGATCCCTTTTAAAGGAAAGCTTGAGAAATGTTGGATCACATCATATTCAGTTCATTAATTGGTACCTCTCTCCAACTTACTTGTGGATTTGAAGTCAGAACAACTTGTGTAGAAGTTTTGACTCTACTACCAATTAAATGAATATGAATAAAACCGTATTGAATGTAAGCATAAATGATCAAATACTTGAGTGCCTGCTATGTCGCAGACAACATACAAATTCATTGATTCTTATTGTTTTTGATAGTTGAAAGAAGGTTTCTTTTTTATCTTTTATTTTTTTTATTTTTTCAAGTTTTTATTTAATTCCATTTAGGTAACATACAGTATATTAGTTTCCAGTGTAGAATTTAGTGATTGATTCATCACTTACATACAACATCCAGTGCTCATCACAAGTACCCTCCTTAATACCCATCACCCATTCAACCCATCCCACCCCCCACCACATCCCCTCCAGTAACCATCAACTTGTTCTCTATAATTAAGAGTCTGTTTTCTGGTTTGCATCTCTCTCTCTTCCTCTCCCAGCATGTCCATCTGTTTTGTTTCTTAAATTCCACATATGAGTGAAATCACGCGGTGTTTGTTTTTCTCTGACTGACTTATTTCGCTTAGCTTAGTCCTCTCCAGCTCCACCCACATCACTGCAGATGTGATAATGAGCAAGTTTTCTAACCACCCTGTGCTTCAGTCTTACCATCTGTAATATGAGGAAAGTACATGTTTCATCAGGTGGTTGTAAGAATCAGTGAATCTGTGGCTGAGTGATATTCCACTCTACGCTCAACCACAGATCCATTGATCCTTACAACCACCTGATGAAACATGCGTTTACCTCACGTTACGGATGGTAAAACTGAAGCACAGAGTGATTAGTAAACTTGCCCAACACCACAAACCTACCGTATTAGTTTCCTATTGTTGCTGTAACAAATTACCACAAACTTGATGGCTTAACACAACACAAATTTATCAACTCACAATTCTGGGGGCCAGAAGGCTGCAATTCATTTCTGTAGGCTCAGGTCAAGATGTTGGCAGGGCTGGTTCCTTCTGGAGACCCGAGAAGAGAATGTGTCTTCTTGCCTTTCTAGCTTCTGGAGACACCTGTACACCTTGGTTCATGACCCATTCCTTGCACCCCTCAACCTCTTGCCTCAACATCACATCCACTTTTTCCTCATGTCAAAATTCCTTCTGTTCCCTTCCTATGAGGACACTTATGACTATTTAGGGCCCACCCGGATAATCCAGAATAATCTCCCCATCTTAAGTACATCTGTAAAGTCCCTGTTGCCACGTAAGATAACACAGATTCCAACAATTCAGATCTAGGCACATTTAGGATCCACTATTCAGCCTACCACAGCCACTGAGTTGGAACTAGGAGTCAGTTCCAGGAATTCTGCTACTGTAGATAGCTGGTCATTCCACTAGTGTGCCGTGCTGCCTCTCAGATAATGGGGTGCAGCTTCTCAGATAATAATTGCAAGAAATGTAGTCTAATAAAAGTAAGCTAAGTGTCTCAGGGGACCCAAGGGCAGGGTGCAGCAGAACCTCAGGAAAGGCCAAAGTACATTTATGAGTAGCCCATAGGATATGTACTTTGGGGTGTATCTGCATGGCTTGTCCATTTGTCTCTCTCCCTCCATATCTTACCTTTCTTTGTTTTCTGTAGTCCACATGGCAGGAAACTCTCACAAGTCAGTTCTGCCGGTTTACATTCTGTGCACACCACAAAACACAGATGTGTCCTTTTTCCTTTTCTTGTAAGTGACCACAGCGCCAAGGGCTGGATCACACAGTATAAATATGGGCTCCCAGTGAAGTGAGATCAGAGCTTGATCCAGTGATGACAGAGCATTTTTTTTAAGGGTTGAGGCTCGAAAGCTGAGCTGCCTCCAAAAGCAACTTCCATAGCTTTCATCTGCAAACGCTTCCTGGAAGCAGGAACTATAGATTCCACTTTGTGTTGACATCCAGGAGAAATGTGACAGCATTTATTTGATCTAACTCTATAAGAGATTATGGTAAGATTATAAAAATAACAGGTCTCAAGATAGAAAGGGAGAGGCCCCAAGAGATTTTATTTTAGCTAGTGACTTCCAAACTAGCTATTAAATTTATTTCCTTCTTTCCCTCCTTACTGCTTTCCATCTATCTTCCTGCTTTCCTCCCTCCTTTCCTGCCTCCTTTCTTCTGTCTTCTTCCTGCCCTCCTTCCTTCTTTCTTTCTTTTCTTTTCTTTTTTCTTTTCTATCTTTCATTCTTCTATTCTTTTGTTCGTTATTTGTTTCTTTGTTTGTTGGGGAGAAAAAAACACCGGGGAGAAAGAGTTATAGCACTGAAGAAAGGCACAAAGATTCTTTCCAGAGACTTCCATAAGGATTTCAAATGCTCTGACAGGGAGCTGGCATCGGGGTGGAGGGACGGTCACCCCAGCTGAGCACACAACTGAGGATGTGTATTGGCTGGTCAGGGGATCTGGGATCACTCATAAAAGAATCAGGGCATAATTCAAGGCCTTATGAGAAGCTAGGGCACCATTGTCCTGAGCATTGGTAGAATAACAGTAGATACTTTGAAGTGGGGGTGGGGTACTTGAGTCAGATATTCAACCTATGCAGCCACAGTGACTGAAGTTACAAACATTGAAAAGGTTAAGGTTGGGTAGGGCAGTTTCTATATGACATCTACTGATACTGCTAATGATAATTAATCATAGAGGCAGAACAGACAAAAGAGCTATTGTCACTGTCGTGCATTGACCAAGAGTCACAGAATGCTACTTTTTCAGGTTCAAAGACATTCCCCAACATTGAGTATTAAACAAATAAAGATGTTCTTAGAATTCACAGTGAGGACATGCCATGGCAATGAGAGTTAAAATACAAATTACCTAGAAATTATCTGAGCCAAAAAGTGAAGCAGAGCCTGTTGAAAGTGTAGAAATTCTGAAGTAAGTAAGACTTTGAATCCTGTCTCCCTCACTTTCTAGCGTTGTGAGTTTGGGCAAGCTATTTTACTTCAAATTCCACTACAAAGTAATACCTGCTTTGTAGTGATGTTCAAAGTGCTAAATGAGCTCATGTAAGTAGTATCTGACATATAGTAAGAGCTCAACCAAAATCCTTCCATTCCTCCTTTTTCTTCTGTTTTAATCACTTTTTACTTGGACTCCATATTCATGCCACCCTGAAAAGTAGCTTGTGTTAACCAGCTATCACCCATCCACCTACTCTCAGCTGACCCAAAGTTACTCTTCACATGTCTTGCTCAAAAAGTAAGTTAAACAGGGGCACCTAGGTGGCTCGGTGGGTTAAGCATCTGACTTCAGCTTAGGTCATGATCTCGTGGTTCATGAGTTCAAGCTCTGCATCGGGCTCTCTGCTGACAGCTCAGAGCCTGGAGCCTGCTTCGGATTCTGTGTCTCCTTCGCTCTCTGCATTTTCCCTGCTCTCTCTCCCTCTCTCTCAAAAATAAACAAACATAAAAATTTTCTTAAAAAAGTAAGTTAAACAATTATCAAACGTTAACATAGATTCCTTCATTGTCTATATGTTCTGAAAGCCATTGACTGATTCTTCAAACTATTGACAGGAAGTGCAGATCTCAGTTTTTGAGGGAGTTTCTGCATCCCAGAAAACATCCAAATGGCTTAGTCTTAACACAAGACATCACAGGCAACAGAGATCATGGCTGTAAAGAAATTATGTGTCCTGTTTTTTAGGGTGACTAGGAGGAAGCCTGCAATCAGAGACAGAAGGATGGTGAGGGGGAATCAGACTTTAATGAGGACACAGGTTGAGAACATGGGAATTGGAAGCCATGAGAGACTTGGTGGGGATACAAGCCAGTCAGGGATGGAAGGAATAGTCACTGGCACGGAAGAAACAAGGAAAATACCTAAATGATGTTTTCCAACAACTCTGGTGGGATTGCAGAAGTGGAGACATGAAGCACAGTTTGATTGTATTATAAAAAGCATAGCATATGTTCTATAGTTAATTAATCCAATTCAAAAATTTAAAATATCTAGCATAATATCTGAAACCAGTGTACTCTGATATCTTATTGAGTAGATGTATTTATATAATAATAAATGCTACTTATTTCTTATATACACTCAATGCCTGGCACTTTATAAAAGCAAATTCAGATAAATTAGAAAATAAGGAATTAAATATAGGCAGAAAATAATATATCAGAAAACAGAAAAACAATAAAGCTGACAAGTGAATTTAAGAATTGGTTTCGTTGAACAGCAAATAATCCAAATTGCAGAAACTACAGTGAACCTGATAAATACAAAGAGAGAAAATGCAAATATACAACATTTGAAATGGAAAAGATGGGGAGTGGTATCAGAGATGTCAAGGAAATAAAAATAATCATAAAGAATTATTTGCAAGACTGAATAATACATTTCAATATCTGGATGAAATAAATGATTTTCTAAGAAAACACTGCCAAAATTGACTCCGTAAGGGACAGACAATCTAAGCAGTTGACAGAATTGAGAAAGTTATCAAAGATCAACAGCCAGCAGTGTGCTGGAGCTGGCTGGCACTGGTTTCTCAAAGACTGCTGTGCACCTCTCTTCCCACCTCCAAGTTCAATGACATTGTGATACTACCCATGGAATCAGCCATGGTGGGAACATTTACACTATGGAAATCAGCAAATGGTACAAAGAAGAGCCATTTATTAAACATTTGCTGCTAACACACCACTGATTATAGTCCTGAAAAATGTCAGAACCCTATGAACTGACTCATATTTTTAAGGGATAGACATTTCAATAATTTGAAAACCATACTAGAGCATAAAAGAAAAGCTCCCAAGTCTTTGTTTAACAAGTCTTATACTGGCAAAAAAAAAAAAAAAATGCAGAGAGCTGTAGATTAATCTTTCTTTTATCTATTAATGCAAAATAAAAACACAAGTTAACAGCAACAACAACAACAACAAAAAAGCCAAAAGAATTCCATAGCTTATTATAGACTAACAGTTGACCGCAGTCAACTGGGATTCATTCCTGGAAGGCAAGGGTGGTTCTTTAGTAGGAACTCCATTAATTCAATGCATACTAATACATTGTTCAACTGAGAAAATGTGATCTCTGTCTTCATGTGACTAAAGTGGACAGATGAAAAAACAAACGTAATATTGTATAATTCTGAACTCTGTTCATCGGAAGGACTTAAGTTGCTACTTTCTACTGACTCAGCTATCCATATATATGCAAATATAAACATGAACAAGTTTGAAGCCCCCCTTTGTTTTAGTTTGGAGCCATATATGATGTATATCTTGGAATATGTCCATTAACTGAAACTTTAGACAATTATTATAATGAAGAAAAAAAGAGAAAAAGAAAAATAAAGATTGGAGAAACAGGATGAAAAGCAGTAGCAGGAGGAGGAATGGAAGAAAAGAGGGAGAGAAGAAGATAAATAGAAAGTGAGGGAGTGGTAAAGAGAAAAAGGAGAGAAGGCAGGCAGGCAGGCAGGCAGAAACGACACTACATGCAGCTTTTCTTTCCCCCCCTTCCTGGTTTAAAAACTCCCTAAGGAACATCATCAGTTTTGGTTCCTTGGAAAGCAGCACCTCCCTCCCACTTGGATAGGTGCATTAAAGCACACAGGCTCTGGCATGGCTTAGGCTCCCCAGCAAGGAGGCAGATAATGAAGGGAATGAAAAGACCCCAGCTCTGAGGTTGGTGGTAGGGTGGCCAAGTTCTTGCCAAGTCAATCAGGGCCACCAGGGTCACAAGTGCCTGAACCCACCAGCCAGTGGAATGTGCCGCTGTGCTCCTGAATGCAGCTAGTAATTGTCCCGGAGAGCTCCGGATGAGGAACAGGGGCAAGGCTCTTGAAAGCAGCTTAGCAGCTCTGAGCTGGCCAAACCCTGCCAAGGGGCCTGGAAACCAAAGTAAATAATCCTTTCTTAAACCAAGCAAGTCCAAACCAAAGGAGGAATGAGGAAAGGTGGGGGATGGATTGACTCCTGATTTGTGTTTCTCTCACTCATTGGACAGGACAAGTACTAAGGTGTCTGACTACAGCATTCAGGCAATATTGGATGTTGTGCACATATTACTCTGTTGTGTTGTGGTGGTTGTACCCTGACAACATCTTTAAGAGATGTTCTCATCATAGGAGGGAGAGAGGAGGAAAGAAGGAAGAGAGGTCCTAGTAGTTACAGTGGTGATTGTATAATAATAATAGTCCTGATGGTCATAGGTTACATTGTGTTCATAGTTATTGCAAGTCTTCCATTCAAACCTATTTTCACTAAGTACTTCAGGTGCTATAGGTAAAGAAAACAAATGTGATAAGAACTCTAACAGATGTGTGTAAGACAAAGAGGAGAGACTGAAAAGCTTTCTAGGAAGAACTCAAATATTCTCAAAAGCTTTTGAGAAGAACTCTTAGGAAACTGGAGAGACAAGAAAAAGAGGAAGGGAAGCAAGAAGAAAGAAGATCATGAGAGCTTACAAATTGTGAACACTTTACTAGTGCTTATTATGGACTGAACCGTGCCCTGCCCACATTCCTATAGGTTAAAGGCCTAATGCCTAGTCAGAAGGTATGGAGATGTGATTAAATTAAAATGATGCCAGGGCGGGCCGTAATCTAATCTACCTGGTATCCTTATAAGAAGAGCTTAAGACAGGGGCACGTGGGTGGCTCAGTCAGTTGAGCGTACGACTTCATCTCAGGTCATGATCTCACAGCTCGTGGGTTCGAACCCCATGTCGAGCTCTGTGCTGACAGCTCGGAACCTGGAGTGTGCTTTAGATTCTGTGTCTCCCTCTCTCTCTGCCCCTCCCCCACTCATTCTCTCTCTCTCTCTCTCTCTCTCTCTCTCTCAAAAATAAATAAACACTCAAAAAAAATTTAAAGAAGAGATTAAGACATACAAAAAGATACCAGGGATGAATGCACACAAAAAACAAGCAAACAAAAAAACCCATGTGTGGACATAGCATGCAGGTGACTACCTGGCAGCCAAGGAAAGAAGCCTACTAATATCTTGATCTTGCACTGGTCGTGTCCTACACTGTGAGAAAATTAATGTGTGTGGTTTGAGTCATTCAGTCTATGGGACTTTGTTATAATAGCTCTAGTAAACTAATACAGTGCTCAATAAAAATTTGTATAAGGAGGGAAGGTGTCAGGGAGGGACGGAAGGAGGAAGGAAGGAAGGAAGGAAGGAAGGATGGAAAGGAGGGAAGGAGGGAAGAAACAAGGAAGGGAAGGAGGGAGCAAGGAAGGAAGGAAAGAGAATAAAAGAGGGAGAGCCCAAATCTGGTATGACCTTTTTTTTTTTTTTTAATTTTTTTTTTTAACGTTTATTTATTTTTGAGACAGAGAGAGACAGAGCATGAACGGGGGAGGGGCAGAGAGAGAGGGAGACACAGAATCGGAAACAGGCTCCAGGCTCTGAGCCATCAGCCCAGAGCCCGACGCGGGGCTCGAACTCACGGACCGCGAGATCGTGACCTGTGCCGAAGTCGGGCACTCAACCGACTGAGCCACCTAGGCGCCCCTGGTATGACCTTTCTTGATCAAGGTCAAGATTATTTCTATCGACCTTACATCATTTTATAAGTCAGTATTTCTGAATGTGGTCAGAAGTGTTAAAATTAGGGGTGGGGAGATATATTCTGGAATGTACTTGATTTTGGAGGGTTATATTAAAGCAGTTTTTCATTCTCATGTTTCTCTTTTCTGACATAAAGGATTATTTAGTGTTGTGCAATTTGTAAGAAGTCAGGCCTACCTTGTTGATGCATATGTTATTTGCTTCTCCCTGTATTTATCCGTATCTTCGTACACAGTCACACACACAGAGGATGTTACTAGATAAATGAATAATCCCCAGGATTAGTATACTGACTACTTACTAAAACCTGGATGATTTAGCAATGTTTCCATTTACCTTTTCATCTCTCTCTGTTCTCTTTTCTGAATGGGGGGGGGAAAAAGTAAGATTGTAATAATATTAGTTGGTTGCTTAAAAAAGTTTCCACTTTGCAAATTAAAAGAAAGATTTAAAAATCATGAAAGCAGTGGGGCTCCTGGGTGGCCCAGTCAGGTTAAGCATCCTGCTTCAGCTCAGGTCATGATCTCACGGTTCATGGGTTCATGCCCCACTTCGGGCTCTGTGTTGAAAGCTCAGAGCCTGAAGCCGGCTTCAGATTGTGCCCCTCCCTCGCTGATACATGTGTTCTCTCTCTCTCTCTCTCTCTCTCTCTCTCTCTCTCAAAAACAAATTTAAAATGTTTTTTTAAATTAAAAAATAATAAATAATAATTTTTTTTTTAATCTTGAAAGCATTAACACACTGGCTACTTACATGCTGAGCATTTAGGAGCAAATCAGGAAGCATAAAGATGCACAGTGATTAAGGTTGAATAACAGGTTGCTGCGTGTAAAGTGTCATCCAAACCATGCCTGCCTGGGCTCACTCACTCGCCAGTACTCTGCTCTGAAGAACTCTGAGGGGCAAATGGAGTGACTTCCAGAGGGGAGAGACAGCCAGAAATAGAACCAAGAAAAATAAATAGGCACTCCGTCGACATGGAGTTGTGCAGAGGCAGTTCCAGCTGCCAGAATGTGACCCATCCCTCAAGGTCCCATGAGAGTGAAGAGACACAGCTGTGTAGATCCCAAGACTTTTGACGTTTCTGAGCCTCATTTTGTCTATAAAATGGGAACCATCATATTTATTTCACAGGATTTTCAATCAGATACTATAGAGGAAGAAAAATAATTTTCCTTTATCCTTCTCAGTTCTTGGCTGAGATCCTCCTGTGATTAAAAGGTGTCAGGGGCACCTGGGTGGGTCAGTCAGTTGAGTGACCGACTCTTGACTCAGGCTTGGGTCATGATCCCAGGGTCATGGGATTGAGCCCCGTGTCAGGCTTTGCGCTGAGCATGAAGCCTGCTTGGGATTCTCTCTCTCTCTCTCTCTCTCTCTCTCTCTCTCCCTCTCTCTCCCCCTCTCCCTCCCTCCCTCTGCTCTCCCCACCCTGTGCTCTCCCTCCCTCTCTAAAATAATAAAATAATAAATAAATAAATAAATAAATAAATAAATAAATAAGACTCACAGGAGGGGGAAAAAAAAGTATGTATATACATATGTACAGGAGTCCTATGAAGACATGAGACTCAAAAGGGAGCCAAATGGTTGAGATTATATACCATCCTGAGCTAAGGAAAGGGATAGGGAGCTGGGGCTTCAAAAGGGGGGAAGGCAATTCAAGTGAGAAGACGATGTTTGGTGCACAAAGGTTGCCCTGCCAGCAGATAAGTTTCTCATTGAGGAGGGCACTTGTTGGGATGAACACTGGGTGTTGTATGTAAGTGATGAATCATGGGAATCTACTCTCAAACTCAAGAGCACACTGTATACACTGTATGTTAGCTAACTCGACAACAAATTATATTTAAATAAATAAATACATAAAATAAACTTTTAAAAATAGTGAAAAAAGAAAAAAGAAAAGTGATCTCTGGTAGCAGCTCTCTTCCTGGTACAGGCCCCCTTTCTAATGCAAATTTTCCTTGCAAAAGGGTAACTTCCACTCAGCTTTCAGAGTTTCTCCCGTGTCTGCAATTTCTCAAAATAATCAGCTCAAAATAATCCTTATGCCAAAGAGACATATTTTGGGGGTGATGTATTCTGCTACCCTTCAATAGAGATGTGATAGGAACTAGAAAAGCACTTTTTATTAAAGTGTAAAGTGCTGTGCATGCACGAGACACTGGTAGTGGTGATGACAAGGAAGAAAACTTGATGGGACGGTGGCATTATCTCCAGAAATCACAGTCATCACCACTTGGGGAAATGTCTCCACTCTTCCTGCCCAGCCCCACACCCCACAACTCCAGCACTTTCCAAGAGGAAATGTCCTCAACTTTTTCCAGCCCCTCTACCTCTGGCCAACCACACAAACAAGGTGTGAGTTTCTCTTTTCCTGTTGCCAATGGGAGTTCAATACTTATTGATTTCAGGGTTTTGGGTTTTTTTCCCCCCTTTCCTGCTTTCAGAAATACTTCCTTGTCGAAGTGTTCTTCAGATCCTCAGCTTTCACACCATAGCAGTGAATAGTTTTGGATGCAGTGACTCCCATTATCTCTAGTTGCAAAGTGGAGAAATGAAACCCTGGGCGTTAGTGATAAGGATGATCCATTCACTGAGCCATTGTATCTCCTTGGTGTTCATGGCCACAGGCCCTCGATATTGCCAACATTCAAGAGAAAACATGAAAGAAGGAAATGTGTTCCTGTGGACTGAATGTTTCTCTCTCTCTCTCTCTCTCTCACACACACACACACACACACACACACAAATACCTATGATGAAACCTAATCTCCAGCATGAGGGTATTTGGAGGTAGGTATTTGAGAAGGTGATTAGGTCAAAAGGATGGAACCCTGATAAATGGAATTAGTGCTTTTATGGAAGAGACCCTGGAAAATTCCAGAATCCCTTCTGTCATTTTAGAACACAGCAAAAAATAACAGCTGTCTATGAACCAGGAAGCAGGTTCTCATCAGACATCAAATCTTTAAGCACCTTGATATTGGACTTCCCAGACAAGAGAACTGTAAATTTCTTTTGTTTATAAGCTACTCAGTCTGTGACATTTTTTATTATAGCAGCCTGAATGTCCTAAGACACCTGTGAATGTACCTTCAACCACACACGTTCCCAGCGCGTTGACTGTATGCCTGGCTCTGCACTAGTGCTGGGGAAGGGAGGTAACTGCACATAACTACATTAGGGAATGTAAATTTCCCTGGGGAAATGGGCCTTACATGATATAACTTCAATATGGGGTTTAAAAGATGGGAGAGAAAGACAGGAACAGAGTGTTTCTAAAGCACTAAGAAGGGAAGGAGATCTTCTGCTGAGGTTAGGAAAGTCTTCCTGGCAGGTGAGAGTTACTGGAACTGAACTTTGAGTTTGGGGGACATTTAGGCATGGTGAAAGCAGGGGAGAAGGTACATTTTAGTCAGGATGAGAAACTTGGACACAAACTCCAGATCATGTCTGTGCTGGGATTTAAGGAAGCAGAGGCCACAATAATAATATACTTTTGACTAATACCAATCATTATTCTAAACATTTAATGTATGTTTACTTAAATCCTCATAACAGCTCTATGAAAGAAACATCATTTTTATGGTGATGTAAGATATGAAGATATTGGATGCCTAGGTATCCCATTCGGTTAAGGATCCAACTCTTGAGTTCTGCTTCATGATTCATGAGATCGAGCCCTACATGGGACTCTGTGCTGATAATGCAGAGACTGCTTGAGATTCTGTCTCCCTGTCTCTGTGTCTCCCCCATTCATGCTTACACACACACACACACTCTCTCTCTCTCTCTCTCTCTCTCTCTCTCTCTCTCTCTCTCTCAAAATAAAGACAAATTAAAAAAAAAAAAGATAGGAAGAAATCAAGCCACACAGCTATAGAGAAGACTGTTTCTGCCCTTTGGATTGACATGTTCCTGCACTGAGATGCAGTTATATTAGTGGATGGATGTACAACGTGCTTAGGGAAAATACTGAGGGAGCCTGCCCTAATCTACATGGGAGAGGAGTGACAAAGGAGGTGAGTCTTCACCAAAAAAAAAAAAAAAAAAAAAAAAAAGAAGAAGAAAGAAAAAAGGAAATAGAGAGAGTGGAGTAGAATTCTAGATTAGCATGTGCAAATGTTGGCACAGATACAGGATTTAAGATGAAAAGTAGAAACTTGAGATAGAAACTTCAGAAGAGCAAGTACAAGGGTGAGTGGTGCATGGCAAAGCATGAGATGGGGCTGTGGAGATACGCAGGGTCTGTCACAGAGAGCTTCCTCTGCCAAGTTAGAGTGCAGCCTTACTTCTCAAGGCAATGGAGGTTTTTTTTTTAAGTTTTTAATTTTTTTTTTTTTTTTGATAGACAGAGCATGAGCAGGGGAGGGGCAGAGAGAGAGGGAGACAAAGAATCTGAAGCGGGCTCCAGGCTCTGAGCTGTCAGCACAGAGCCCAAAGCAGGGCTTGACTCTCGGACCGCAAGCTCATGACCTGAGCCGAAGTTGGACCCTCAACTGACTGAGCCACCCAGGCACCCCAAGGCAATGGAGTTTTTTTTTTTTTAAAGTTCTAAAAAAAGGGGGCACAGGGCCAGTGGGATGGCAATGAGAAAATAGATTCCAGGGACATCTAGGAAGTGAAATGATCAGAACTCAGTAACTGCTTAGATGGGTGAAGAGGAAGAAGGGATAAAGTTGAGGATGGCCATGACCCTAAGGCATCTTACCCTGAAGTCTAGTTAGATAAAAGAATTACTATGTAACTTAGGTAATTTCAATGATAATGGTAATGATCATAGCTTCTTAATGAGTCTCATTGCTTCTATTTCTGCTTCAGCTCATTCTTTAAACTGTCTAGTTTAGCAAATTATTTTTGATGATACAATTGCCATAATAAAGTCCACTGTTTCTTTAAAACTTGGGGAGAGAGAGAGAGAGAGAGAGATGAAGACATACAGAGAGAGAGAGAGAGATGCATAGAGGGAGTGAAGGAGAAAAAAAGGAACACTCAACTCCAACTTAAAGCAAGGGATCGATGCTTCTTATTTCAATCTATATTTTGCTGCAACTTGAAATAATAAATAATAATAAATAATAGTAAAAATAATTTCTATTCATAGTCATTGGGTCTTTACTAATAACCAAAAATATTATTATTAGACACTTTTCATAAATTATTTCATTTATCCTCGTAATAATCCTCTTAACCAACTTATATAATTATCCCCATTTTTCGGATGAGGTTAAATAATTTTGTTAAAGACATATAGGTAGTAAATAGTAATTCTAGAATTTGAACAAGGTGTTTTGGCTCTAAGACTATCCTTCTTCCACTGTGTCATGACAAATGTATTTTATAGACACACTCAGAGGACAAAAAGTTTATGTATGCCTAAGTGTGGAACTGATTTACAGAGAAACGAGAGAGAAAATGTGCCCTAGTATTCTCTTCATAACTCATGGCCCAACTTTGACAAGGTACGAGGACTGATTGATTTTCACATGTTCACTGCATGCTCTCCAGCTGCACAAATACCATTTCTGGGACCCTAAGAGTAGCCCTAAATAGGTTCCATTTTTCATTTTGTAAAACAAGAACTTGGTGACTGCTGAATAGTAAATGTGTACAGTTGGGCAGCAGAGTCTTGGGGCCGCTGGACCAGAGAGACCCTACCGAGACTGAGGCAACGCCATCTGGCCAAGGAGATCATTTGAGGATGACTTCCTACATGCCTGTTTTCCTTTATTTTGTTTCTTCTACATTGTCATCAATGTGAAATGCTGTTTCCAGCTTGGTCTTGATACCTTCCCCTCTCCACGTGGCTTAAAGCACCTCCCAGTGATAGCCCTGAACACACTCTCCTCTCGGATCACTGGCACTGTCCAGTGCTCGGGTACTCTTTTCCTGGCACTGACCTCTGGCATGTGCTTCCTATTCAACACTGTGTTAACCTACTACAATGGAATACCCTTTGTTGGTGTGGATATACACTAGGAGAAAATGCGGTGGGAGCATAGATGCATTGCCCAGCACATCTTTATTGAATTGTATACAAAGCTACAAATATATTAATAATTGCTACTACTACTACTTACTACTACTGAAATAATAGTAACAATTACTGGCTTTTAAAAAAAAAATTAATGCTGGTTTTTGAGAGAGAGAGAGATTGTGAGCAGGGGAGGGGCAGAGAGAGAGGGAGACACGGAATGTGGGCTGTCAGCACAGAGCCCAATGTGGGGCTCGAACTCAAACTTGTGCACTGCAAGATCATGACCTGAGCCAAAGTTAGTCGTTTAACTGACTGAGCCACCCGGTCCCAGTTATTGGCTTGGCTTTTTTGAAGGTTTCAATGTACCAGACGCCTTACAAATGTTATCTCATTTAATCCTCCAACTTCTCTCTGCTTATCTGACCCAGGATCCTAGTCTCTCCCTCTAGCCCTCCCTCTCTCTCTCTCTCTTAAGTTTATTTATTTTTGAGAGAGAGACAGAGAGAGTGTGTGTGTAAGCATGGGAGGGGCAGAGACAGAGGGAGCAAGAGAATCCCAAACAAGCTCTGCACTGTCAGCACAGAGCCCGATGTGGAGCTCCAACTCATGAACCTTGAGATCATGACCTGAGCTGAAACCAAGAGTTGGACACTTAACCAGCTCAGCCACCCAGGTGCCCCCAAGAGCCTAGTCTCTTACCCACCAAGAGATACTGCCTGCCACAGTCCCTCTGTGCTTGGACAGGATGAGCACAATATGCATATTTGGGAATGATAGGAGAGGGCAGATCGTGTAATGAAAGATGGGAATTATGGCCCTGCAGGGAAAAAGCTAGTGGCACATTAGGAAGCCATAATATATCTCACTAGGAAAAGTTAAAAAAAAACAAAAACAAAAACAAGTCAAGTAGGGGAGTGTGTGTAGAGAACAGACTCTGTTCTGGGGTCTGTAATTTTTTCCAGTTTAATTAATCTCCTTCTTGCTTTGCATTTCAGAGTCACACCTGGTTTTCAACCTTGGCATTACCACTCCTTGGTCAAGGGGTCCCCATAGGTATTCACCTCTTCAAACCTTAATTTTCTCATCTTCCCAAAATGCCCAATTATGTCTTCTTCCAAGAATGCTGTGAAGGTTGAGATGAAGTTTGAGACGTGCCTTGTCAGAGGGCTTGGCACTTAGTAGAAACACAACAAATGTAAAATGTCAAAAGCGCTACCTACTCTGAGGTTTATCGTGAAGCTTGCAAATCACCTCGGAGTGGGGCTCACAGATACTGAGACTCAGTAAATGTAGCCTCCCTTTGTCCTCTTGGGGAGATAGTATCAAGGAGATAGGTAAGGGCTCTCAGGAGCAGCTTTCGTGTATCTGAGGCTCCCTGAGGATTCACATGCCTTGAGGAACGCTGAGGCATTGCCCAGGTGCCATCCTGCAAGAGACACTGAAAGAACAAAAGGGCCCTGGAGCTTCCACTGCTCCTCTTCTCTGTCTGGATGTCCTTCCTCCAGCATATCCAAGACTCCAGAGCCTACCATCTTAACCTTTATATTATATTGTATAGGAAGATGGGGGAAGTGACCTTCAGGTTTGGCAGCTTGAAGGTCACTGGTACTATGACTAAAGCCTTGAAGGAAAAACCAGACTGGAATGGGCTGAGAAAAGAATGTGAAGCTAGGAAGTGAAAACAGTGCCTATAGACAACTCGTTGAAGTTTTGCTCTGAAGGGGAACTTAAAAATGAGGCAATGACTAAAGGGGTGATGAAAGAGTTTTTGTTGGTTTGTTGTATTTTTTTAGATAGAAGCTACTAGAGTGTGTTTATAGATTGTTAGGAATGATCCACTAGAGAAGTAGAAATTGATGCTCAGGAACACAGGGAATAATTGTAGGAGCAAATTCCCTGAGAGAGTGAGGGGGTATAGGATACAAGCCTCAAGTGGAGGGTTGGCCTTAGATGAGAGGAGGGACCATCCATCCCAACAAGAGGAGAACAGAGTTTGGTAATTATGTGACATGAGTATTGGTGGATATGGTGATAGAAGGGTAAAGCTAAGACATAGAGGTCCTTATGTATTTGTTCACCTCTGTATCCCTATTACCTAGAGCAATGATTGATGCAAAGTAAGTTAAACATTTATGGAATGAATGAGTGCAAATTGGCTTATTTCAAGAAAGCCCAAATGTCTCTATTTTCTACGTCAATTGGTAGGCAATGAAAGTAAAGGGGGAGATGTGGTTTTGAAGAGAGGCAAAAATGCAAAATACTCACCTGGAGAGTGGGAAGCCAGATGTGTTCTGGAAGGCCAGTAGGATAACTAGGAATTCTAGAATTTGTGGTTATATTTTTAAATTTTTTTTCAACGTTTATTTATTTTTGGGACAGAGAGAGACAGAGCATGAACGGGCAAGGGGCAGAGAGAGAGGGAGACACAGAATCGGAAACAGGCTCCAGGCTCCGAGCCATCAGCCCAGAGCCCAACGCGGGGCTCGACCTCATGGACCGCGAGATCGTGACCTGGCTGAAGTCGGACGCTTAACTGACTGCGCCACCCAGGCGCCCCTGTGGTTATATTTTTAAAGTGAAACCACACAACAAAGCTGTGTATATCTCCAGATGTCTAGTTGTTCAGGTGCAGGACCAGAGTTGGTGGGTAGTTAGATTTAACTGGGTTGGGGTTCTGCCAGGAAAGTAGGATAGAGGGAAAAGAACTAATTATACTTGCAAAAGAGTGGTTACAGTGCTGAGCCATGAGACCAAATTTGAGTAAGGAGGAAAGTGAGAAAAAGGAATGAAATGCCTACAAAAGTGGAACGACAGAAGATCTTAATAGACATGAAAGATGTTAGAATGGGGATGAAAATGCAAGTGAGATGGACGTGGAGGAATTAGAAGAATTGTGGGATAGGGTCAGATTATAGGTGTTGACAAGATGGATGGTATATGAGTGCACAAGTGGATGTCTGAGGTGGGATGCTGGAAAAATCACAAGATCCTACTTTAAAGAACAAAGAGAGTTAAATGTTGAATGGGTCATCCAAACAAATCTTGGAATCCTAAGAATGGTGACTGGGATAGAGATGAAGAAGCATAGCAAAATGGGTGTTAAAAACATTAGTGAGTGTAAGGGATTGATAAGGAGGCAGGCAGTTCATGGTAATAGGGAAGAGGAATTGGCATTAGAGTCTGATGGTACCAATTTCAAGGGAGTTAGGATTTTGAAGAAGGAAGAAGGTGAAAATGGAAAAATGGAAAGAAAGAAGGACAGTCAACACTCAGTACCTGGCTTGCGGAACAAAAACTAATAGATGCACACTAAAGATCGCTGCAGGGGAAGAAGCAGTTGTAGTTGCTGGACAGGTAGGGCGAGAGGTGAAAATAATAACGTGGAGAGAACAGCCTAGAAATCATAAGAGTGTGCTGCTGGCCAATTGCGGGTTCTAGAATACACAGTGAAAGACTCAAGTGACTGTAGAACACAAGGGGATGAGGAGGTGGAGGGGCTCTGGCACTAGCAGATGTACAACAGATCAATGCTGTCTGTGACCCTGATAACCTCGAAGATGGATAATTGTTCAATGTGAAAAGTATGGGACAGATCTTCCCTTCAGAAGCCCTTGGACATGTGATGGCTCAGAGGATGAGAGAAGGCCTCTTTTGGGGATATAACTTTCTAAGGAAAGTGGGAGCATTAGCCATTTGGGGGCTTTTTTTCCTTGTAGTCAATACAAGGGTGTCCTGGTTTCCTAGAGGCCAGGACAGGACCTGGGGTGGAGTGGAGACTGTATATTGAATACAACATTGAGATGATGTTCTTTCCTGCAGTGAGTAGCATCTGGAGGGGGAGAAGCCCACCCATCTTCACCAGGGTATGACTTCAGAATGTGTGCTGAATATTTGGTAATTTTAATTCTCTATTCTACATGCATGATACGGATCCTAAATACAGGCTGGCAAACATCTTTCCAATTCTATTTAGTCCTACACTGTGTATAGGTGTATATTATTGTATCCTGTAGTAGAATCACTCATACACTTTAAAGCCGGGTAACCCTGGCTTAAAATTCCTCCTTTGGTCTTTAAGAACTAGGCAACTACAGAAGATGTCATCAGCCCTTTCTTTGCTTATATCTAAGGCCCTAACACTTCAGTGGACAGCCACTGACTCCAGATGCCTGTGTGTGCATTTCCTTGGAGGATTTTCTCCAAACTAGAGAAAGGACCACTCTGCCCAGCCTCTTGGCAGACTGCAAGAGACAGCAGACTAACGTCTCTGGAAGCAGCTGTTAAGCAATGACTGACACAAGTTTATAAGAGACCTCCAGCTCCCTTATCCCTCAGATGGGATAACCCAGTAAAACCAGAGTTTCACTGTTGGATTGAGCTCCAGTGGGTCCCAGTAGACCATGGTCATACTTCTCTGCTTTTGCAGATGCAGAAGTCTTCTTGTTTCCAGGGAACCCAAACCAAGATGGTGGCTTTGCAAGTTGCCTAAACTCTCGGAGCCTCCATTTTCTCCTCTGAAACCCAGGGCTAGTGATACTTTTTCCATAAGGTCATTTCAAACTTCATTGAAAGACTGTGAATAAGGCACTTAGGGTATTTGCTGGCCCAGAGAAGCACTGGATCAGTATGAGGTGTTCTTCCTCCTCCCTCTCACAACATCCAGGATGCCTCCTAGCAGAGGGAGGCAGTGAGAGAGGCAGGAGAGGTTGCCTAATCAGTAGGAACTGCACAAGTGAATTTGCCCATCTGGGAAGAGCCCCGAGCCAGTCTGGATTTCAGTAATGAGGAATTTGGCAGGGGTATGTGTCAGGTACATTACAGGCTTGTGGTAACTAAGTTGTGTTATAATAATGAATAATGAAATATCTCAGTAATACCTTAATTAATATTTTTAAACTATTATTAATTACATAATAATAAAATCACATGTGTGGTGTGGAACACTACAGCAGGCACATAGGAAGTACAAGAGAGAATGTCTGCCAGCAGCAACCACAGGGACAATGGGGGAAGAGAAGATTCTCACACAAGAATAGAAGCTACTGGAACTTTTTATTGAAAAGATATTGTCTTAGGTGCTAGGCTGAGGAGTTTGGTTTCCTGAAGGCAGATTTTTTTTTTTTAAATGAAAGTGTTGCTTAAGGCCCATCCTGCCAATCAAAATATCAGAAATGAGCCATAAACACAGGCAAGGGAGTTGAGTTACTAATATGTTTACAGGGCCTGAAACTATGGTATAATGAGCCAGTTTTATCTAAATCTCTTCTAAATGTGGAGCTGGACATTTTCAAAGGCCAGTGTCACCTCTCAGGAATGCAGGAACGAGTCTCTTTTCCCACATTTCTTTGTCATTGAGGCGATTTGCATGAAAATGGGATTTCTATGACTTCTCTGCTTCTTGGGCTTGTTTCTTTCTTCAGAGCTGAAAGTTATACTGTGGCAGGCCAGCTTCAGGCATTCATAATTAAAAATAAGCAGAGACTTAAAAGAACTCACTGCAATTAAAAGAGTAACCTCTGCATTCTGGGAACTGGGGAGTCAACCTGAGCTGTAATTATGTTATATAAAGTGTGACCAGGAGCTCAGAGGAGAGCAGGGGAGCACTGGAGGAAGGAAGGCTGGGCTGCTGAGAAGGGTCATTAAGTTGTGGAATTAGGACACACACAATGATGTGAAATAAGCAAGCTTTCCCCGTGGCTGGGAAGGGGAAGCACTGAGGATACAGGTGCCACAGAAGTCCTAGATGAGGATGCCCTTGGAACAGTCCTTTTTTTTGCGTTTCATACTGGTGCCCAGAGGCACCCTCCCCCTCTCTGTCTCTCCCCCCACCCCCACCCACTTCTGCCTGTCTGGTGTTGGTTCATTCTCTCTCACCCAACACTGTGGATCTTAAGGTTAAGAACAGCTAGACCAAGGATTCCTGGTCCTTTCCCAGTGGCCCAGTTGAGCTAATGTTTACTGAGCACCTACTAAATGCCAAGCTCTGCAAACATACAGATGAATAAAATAGACTTTTGAGGAGTTCATACTTCAGAGGGAGACAGAAGGGTAGAACAAAATTGATATGAAAAATGAGATGAATCCAATAATAGATCTGCTGCAGTGCTCTGGCTATCATTGAACCCCTGCTTAGCATCAGACCTTTTGGAGTATTGTCTCTCTTTCACATAAAATCCTCGTTCAATGAAATGTATCCAGTCTGACTGCATTTATTTAATGATTAAAAGGTATCATGTACATGGTATTATTACTAAATATTATCGCTCAGAGATCTTAAGTGCCTTGCCAAGTTACATAATTAAAATATGTCAAATCTGGGATCTCTCTGGTTTTAAGCCCACGCCAAGCTCAAAAATCACATAGAAGAAGGGACATTTGTTACTTTATAGGAGTAGGCATGATTGGGAGGAATGGAAAGATAGAAAGGCAAGTAAGTAAAGATCTCAAAATAGAGGTGATGACAGAGCCAAGTTTTAAAGAGTTTACCAGAAAGTCTAGAATTAGATAAAATAATGTAAGGACTCTCTTTGTAATTCTTTCTTATTCTATTCCATTAGACTTTAACATGCATATTCTGATCCATTTCCTTGCTGATAGGAGAAATGCTCCATTTAATTCTGCTAAATACCTATGCCCTGGATACTTTAGATAAAAAATTTGATCATAAATGTGCCCAGAAAATAGTGAATTTAGGTACTACATAAAGGTGTGAGCATACCATAGGCTTGTTACAGAAGATGAAGGTCATATTTTCAAAAAGAGGAACATTGCTTCTTAATATTCGTTCATTCGTCACATCCTTTATGAATGCTTATTCACCTCAGGCATGGAGCCTCCTGGCGTTCAGAACTACAGTCTCCAACTGCCCTCCTGAGAGCTCCTGTTGAATTTCAAGAGCCTTCTTCACCATGCATCCAAACCTATCTTCCTCATAGTCATCCCAATCTGCTTTTCCTTTCATATTCCAGTCTTGGTTGGACGTATCTCCATTCACGGTGCTACCTGAGCTAGGATCCAGGGAATCACATGTACATTCTCCTCACCTTCACACCTCCATTCTGTAAGTTACCGTGACCTAGCTCTCTTCTCTCCATGCACACTATTTTGTTCAGACCATCTCATATCCTATCCCAACTTACACAAGAGCCTTCTTCCTGGTGTCCCCAACTCCAGGCTTCCCCCACTTTTTACCTACCGTGGTATGCTGTAGAATTGTGTGTATATGGCTGTTTCTTCATGTATTCTCCAAGTTACTTGAGGACCAAGGTGATGTCTTTCTATTCATTTATTTCTATTCATTCCAGAGCATGGTTCTTGACACAGAGTAGGTGCTCAGTAAGGTTTGTTGCAGATGGAGAAGAAGAAAAGTGCCAAAAGATAAGGACATTCATGCCAAAATATACATCTTCTGTGAAATTATTTGTAATTAATGAAGGAGGAAAAAAACAGGGCTTCTGAGAAGGATAACAAACATACTTTGCTACCGCTGGAGGAATGGGCATTTTCTTGTATGTATAACTACCATTCATCCCAGGAATTTTCTGCACCAAACAATACTGGGAATTAGTGACTAACTGCATGAGAGAAAGAGAGAGAGAGGGAGAAAGAAAGGGAGGGAGAGAGGGAGGGAGAAGGAGATCAAAGGAAACATCAAGAGCAAACATTTGTTTGAGAACCTTGTATGTGTCAAATTTTCTGCTTAGAAATATGTAGTATGTATATTGTTGTTTTTAACCTACCACAACCATAGTGAGGTTGGCATTATTATGAAATAATTAAGTCTCAGAGAGATTGAATAAGTCATACAACTAGGCCACAATAGAGCTAGACTAGACCCCAGGTCTACCTGGTTTGAAGCCCAAGTTCCTATCCCCAAGAGAAAAAATTTTCAATGCCAAGTTAGTAAAATTGAATAGTTAAGATGGCGAGAAGAGCCCAGACGTGTCTGTCTTGTCTGAGCTGGCCCTTTTATATGAGAGCATCATTCAGAGGCCTGGTTCGGGAGAAAAAGGAATACTGGCTTTTGTTATCTGAGTGCATTTGACATCTCCATCTAAAATACCTGTTATGGTCTGAAAGTTATAGAATGACTATTTCTCATTGACAGAATTTAACAGAAATGGCACATCTTAGCATCAGAAGAGGAAATAGGAAAGAGAGTGCTCAGAGAATAAAAGCAGAAGCGATAGAAAAGACAAGCCAGGGTAGGAACCAGAGGGAATAACATAAGGGTTCCAGACAAAGAGCAAGGAGATTTTTAATCCTAAAGTTCGGAGTGCCTGCCTAGATAAAATGTGCTGATATTGAATGATTTAGAAACAGGAAAGTTTACATTTGTGCTACAGTTTTATCTTAAAATATATAACTGTTTTTTTTTTCTCAACACAGGACTACTCAAACTATCCATACCTACATGACAGGCAAGACTATTCATTGCAGATGAGTGTGAATATGGTGGATATAGTCCTATAGGCTAGTGAAGGATGCAAATAAGGCCTGGCAGAGAAGTTTCCGACTGGGGCTGTGGGGCAATGGCTGACTCTTTCCCAAGGGAAAGAGGAAAGAGGCATGAACAATGACCACGATAACCATATGGAATGGAGAGAGTACTGTAGCTTTGAGGCATTGGGCTCTATAGCTGAGCAGTGGAAGTTGGGCAATGCTGACAACTGAGGCAAGGTAGGTCATTTCCATTTCACAAATGCAGAAACAGGAGAGTGGGATAGGTTGAGCTGCTTGTTGGGTCATTCAATGTCAAACCATGCAAGGGTCCAAGAATCATCATAACACTTTTCTTGTGACATTTTTACAGAAGACCTGCTTCCTTCTGTGTAGTATCCAGACTGACCTTGAGACTGGGGAGGGTACAGCAATCATTTCTGAGAAGAAAATGAAATACAACCAAGTTCATGGCCCATTGATGGTTCTGATGTAGACTCCCAAATTTATAATCAGGTGTTCTAGACTCAAGTTCTGGCCCTGATATTGTTGTGGGCAAGTCACTGAAAGTCACTGAGATTTAGCTTCTTTATCTGTCATATCAGCTGTTACAACATACATATGCACACACACACACACACACACATTTTCATAATTAATGTTAACATTAGGGAAGAGGGTGGCATGGAAAGTTGACAACAAGAGCTAAGTACTGGGAATAACAGTGTAAGTTTCTAGGAACAAAAATATGAGCCTCAGTCGGTTAAGCAGCTAACACTTGATTTCTGCTCAGGTCATGATCTCATGTTTCATGAGATGGAACAGCATGTCAGGCTCAGCGCTGGCAGCATAGAGCCCGTTTGGGATTCTTTTTGCCCCTCCTTCCTGCCCCCACCATCTCTGAAAATAAAGAAACATTTAAAGAAAGAATACGAGTTGTCTACTCCTATTCATTGCATTTCATTTCATTCTTCAGCAGGAAATATTCCCTCAAGTTCCAAACCCAAGTCAGAGTCTTCCCCAAGCTTCTACATCACCTGCATGCTTGGCAGGCTTGGCACACCCTGCTTTATATTTGAGTGTGTTCTCTCCATGTTATCCTCCTTGGCAGTATTGGTCTTCTTGAAAGAAAGCATTTCGTTCAGTTCATCTCTATAACCCACGGGCCTAGCACAGAGTGTAGAGTTAGCACTTGGCCCTTTTGTTATGAATTCTATTGAACTGTAAGCTCATCAAGGAAATTTATGAAAACAGACTTCAGATGAAGGTGGAAGTCTAACCTGCCCACTATTTTACCCAGGTAGACAGAACTATAATTGAAGTAACAAAGACTAAAGAGGTCAGCACATTGTCTCTGATGGCAGTACTGAGTGGGACGAGGACCTGTGGGAATAGCCAAGCATACTTCAGGTCATTAATCAATCACATGACAGTGCTGACTTTGTGTGTCATCTCTTTACATGGTTTTCAGTGTGTCAGAGATAACCTAGAGTTTTCTAGTTGGACGACCATTGACTTTGGAGAATTTTATAGTGATGATTTCCTTTTCATGAGAGTGATTTGGGTGATTAACATATCCTGTCAAAAATAGGTGTCCTCCTCTCCGGAATTCAGCTTCTAGAAGTAACTCCTGTCATTTTCAGGAAAGACTCCTCTGTGCCAGCTTTTATCTGGCCTTTCAGCAAGGCTGAAACGTTACAGGCTGTCAGTCACATAGGGTTGGACAATTTGTGCTTCTCTCTGTTTTCACGTTGGATTTCCATTTTCATTTCTCTAGTATAGTTTTTGCCGTAATGGAGTGGCTGGTGACTGATAGAGCAAGGAAGCAGGAGTCTTGTACATCAGTTGAATCAGAGCCACCTGGTGCCTGCCTGGTATATTTCAAGTAAGCCACACACAGCATTCTTTGGGACCTACTGTTCTTCAAGACACGGGCCTTAGTGAGGGGACAGCAGGGTCTAAAGAAATGTCCATGTCATATGAAATTCAGAGACGTTGTTCTCCAGGTAACTTTTTTGTTTTATTGCTTTGTATTCTTCTTGCTGGGTTTTTAAAATTTTTTTTTTGTTTTTGTTTTGTTGTTGTTGTTTTTTAAAGAGGGATTTTTGTGTGTATATATATAGCTGGAGATGGAGGTAGGTGAGGAATACTGGAAATGCAGAATCTCAAGAATCAAAGGGACGTTCAAAGCTATAAAGGACAAAAACCCATCCTATTTTGGATCTCCTCAACAACGTTCCTTTCAAAAGTTCTCCCTTTCTCTCCCTACGTGTATCCAGGACAGGGAATCCATCACTCAACAATGCACACACGATCTCCAGGCATCTTTGATCAGCAAAAAAGTATCCATATCTTTCTCTCACTTCTACCCGCTACATATGTAGCCTTTTTGATGACGCAGAGATCTGATTCCCCTGTGTCTTTTCTATGTGAAACATTGCTTATGTGACGTGGCTTTGGTTTCCTTCAAGGCGCAGTTCATTTCCCTCTGACTGTTTTCCAGGTGCTCTTGAAGGTCACACTTCCCAATGTCACGAAGTGTTCTGACATCTCACTGCCGTTATGTCTTTCACTAGGATCTCAAGTAGTAACCCATCAGAATTAGTGTGGTTTATGCCTAGGAACCCTGTGGTTTGATCAATTATAGCATCTATTTGTCCCATGGAACTGTTGTTAGTTTGTTTCTTTGAGCTGCCTTTGTGTATGGGCTGTAGGTCACTTGACAGTGATGGTAATGTTGACTTTAATTATGGTAAGTACTATTGCAGGATTTTGTTCACTCTCTGTTACTGCTGTTACACAGTATTGCTGTAGCTGTCTAGCAGGGCTGGGGCATGACCAGATGTTAGGAGTTGGATGAGAAGAAAGTCACTAGAAGATACGGGAAGGCAGGTGAACCAGGCAGAGAGAAGTCCATAGGAGTCATTGTATCTTGGAGAACAGAAGGGGTTTTTTTGTTTTGTTTTGTTCTCTTTGTTTTCTTTTTCTTTTCTTTTAATGTTGAGACCACTAATGATGTGAGTTTAGGTTCCATCATGCCAACTTTGGCCACTAGGAGGTATAGATCCAAAGAGATAAGGTCTAAACATCAGGAGGAAAATCAGCCAGGTTAGGAGTTCAAATGGGATAAAGGTTATAATATGTAAACTATAATATGCTGGACAAATCTCAGCTGATTGTTTATTTCCTGAGACTGAAGACCCAGGAAATGTATCTGGGAAACCAGAAGGCCTGGAATTACTAATTATCATTCTCAGAACATGTTATTTGTTATTCCCAACACTGTGTACATTTCCTAGCATATAATAGGTATTTTATAAGCAATATGTACTGCATCTTTTTAAAAACTCCTAGTCTTAATTCTTTCTTTCTTTCTTTCTTTCTTTCTTTCTTTCTTTCTTTCTTTCTTTCTTTCTT
>NW_024412411.1:9322635-9323658 GCF_014898765.1 Herpailurus yagouaroundi | reverse complement strand
CTTTCTTTCTTTCTTTCTTTCTTTCTTTCTTTCTTTCTTTCTTTCTTCCCAATTAGGTGGTATGGATATGCCCAGAATGACTTAAAAAATAACCATGAGGTGGGAATGTGTTTGATTTTTTTTAAACTAATATATATTCAATTTCTCTAGGGCTCCTGTCACATGATAAAAGTATAAATTTGCTTTTTGTCCCTGTTTTCTAGCATAGAGATCCTAAAACCCTTGGAATTTCCTGTGTGAGGAGAGTCTTTTGTTATTCATAAAGAGCCCCTTTGGAACACACCTGAATCAATGCTAATGAGGCTAGTCAGGGTGAAACCCCCAGATAGCTTCAGGATATTGGCTAGGCAGATGAAAGACCAAAAGCGAGGTTGTAGAGTGAGAACTGTCAGCCTCTGTCTCCACTCAGAACTCTAGGCAGAGGAGGGGAGCTGGAAATTGGGTTATAAAAAGTCTTGAAGTCCAGAGAGCTTCCGGTTTGGTAAGTACACTGAGGTGCTGGGAGGGTAGAATACCTAGAGAGGGCATCAAAGCTCCGTGGACACCCCTCCATCCCATTCATTGGCCAATGCATCTCCTCGATTTGGCTATTCCTGAGCTGTATTCTTTATGATAGAGCAGTAAATATAACTGAAATGGTTTCTTGAAATCTAGGAATCATTCTAGCAAATTATTTAACCTGAACAAGGGTCATGAGAACCCTTGAAGTTGTTTCCAGGTTGGATGGAAGTATGAGTATCCTCAGGACAAACTTGTGCCTGGTGCCTGAAAAGAGGGCAGTCTTGTGGGATTGAGCCCTCAGGCCTGTGGAGTCTGATGCTAACTCCTCGTACTGCTGGAACAGGTCTGAATTGTGACACACCCTGTTGGTGTCAGTGAATCAGAGAGCCGTAATAAAGTATAGGAGAAAAATAGTCTTTGTAGGACTCGAAGACCTAGGATCTACCCCTAGCTTTGCCACTAACCTCGATTGTGACACTTGTCACCAAGAGAGTTACATTCTAGAGAGAGAGAGAGAGAGAG
>NW_024412411.1:9306399-9322535 GCF_014898765.1 Herpailurus yagouaroundi | reverse complement strand
GAGGAGAGGAGAGGAGAGGGAGCGTTAAACCCTAATATAAGCTAGAACATAATGAGTATTAGGGATATGAGGCAGGTACTGACTAGAAAAATATTTTTTTCTGAGAAATATAGACCTTATTCAATACTTAACTACCAGTTGCTTGACTTTGATTATTTCACTCATTTGCTCATAAACCTTTTATGACTCCATCTAGCATTAATACTGAGCACCTCAACTTGGCTTTAAAAAACCCTGCCATTTTAGCACTTACCTGCTTTTTCAGGCTCGTGTGTAGCTCTTTGAGGTGTATGTGAATCTGAAATTGCAACATCTACTGGCATGATGGGAAGTATGATGACTCCATACACTGGTTCCCTCATGTACAAAAACAGTGGCCTAGTATACAGCTAATACTCAATGTGTCCCTCACACGTATTATATATTCTGAATCACAGCTTTCACGTCTATATTTGGGATACTGTTGAGATGACTTGTGTCCCCCCCCCTTTCCAAATTCATAAATTGAAGTCCTAACTCCCAGTACCTCAGAATGTGACCTTATTTGGAAATAGGGTCATTGTAAATTTAACTAGTTAAGACTTGATAAGGGAGCAGCATGGGCCCCCAATCCAAAAGAACTGGTGTCTTCGTAAAAGGGAGAAATTTGGACACAGACAAGAGCACTGGGAGAACATCATTTGAAGATGAAGGCAGATATCGAGGTGATACTTTAAAAAGCCACAGAACACCAAAAATTCCCAGCCAACCACAGGAAGCTAGGAAAGAGACCTGGGGACAGATTTCCTCTCATAGCCCTCACAAGGAACAAACCCTGTCCATACCTTGATCTTGGATTTCTAACCTCCAGAACTGTGAGACAGTAAATTCTTGCAGTTTTAGCCACTCAGTTTGTGATACTTTGTTATAGCAGCCCTAGGAAACTAATACAGATACAGTGTTATATTCATAGGCTTGATTTTTTGTTAAGAGGTTTAAAGAGAGAAATATGAAAATAAAGAACTTGGTATAGAGTCAGACACAGAGTAACTGGTCGGTATAAACATCCTGAATAAATAAATAAATAAATACATGGACAAATTAATTTAAAAGTTTCCATTGTAGGGTGCCTGGATGGCTCAGGTGATTAAGTGCCCCACTCTTGATTTCAGTTCAGGTCATGATCTCATGGTTCATGAGATTGAGTCCCGTGTTGGGCTCTGTGCTGGCAACGTGGAGCCTGCTTGGGATTCTCTCTCTCTCTCTCTCTCTCTCTCTCTCTCTCTCTGCTCTTCCCCCTTCTCTCTCTAAATAAATAAATAAAAACATTAAAAAAATATAAATAAATAAAATTTAAAAAAGTTTTCATTGCATCTCCACAATTATTAGGGAGAACAGAGATGTTGATCTCAAGGAGAAACAATAATCATAAAGGTCAGAGTCCATCCCTGGAGGCTAGGAGGGTTTGATATTTGCTTTTCTATCCTCTTCTGAAGTGTCCATGCTCCAAGATCAGTGCCTGTGATGTTGTCTTTTGTTGCTTTGTATTTTGAAGAGATTATGCAAGGAAAGCCAGCTTTGATTTGGAAAGTGAGAGGCTGAGTTCCATTACCTATCTAGTTATATTTGTCCTTTTTATCCACCTTATCTGTTCTATCTGTGGAATCCTAGACAAGGCATCTGTAGTTAGCAGGGGAAATAAGGAATTTACAAAAGGCACTGGATCTCTGCAAATGTGGCCCCTTTAAATACATCCATCCTGAGAGTCTGTACTCATCATCTTGTAAAAATCGAAGTGTTCAAAGAAAGACATGAATGTTGACACCTAAGAGCAAAGACTTCAGCTTGCACATAAAGTCAGCAATGTCTTTAGCAATGACACAGAATATCTGTTATTGAGAGTATGGGAACATGGACTTGCCGGTGTTTAAATTGGATCAGATTTTCAGTAGAGCAAATAGGGAGTATATATCAAAACCATAATAATGTGTATTTTTTATAAAATCAGCAATTCTATTTTATTTATTTTTAATTATTTTTTTAAGATTTTATTTTTTAATAATCTCTACATCCAACCTGGGGCTCAGACTTAACAACCTGTAGATAAGAGTCATGCTCCACCAACTGAGCCAGCCAGGTGCCCTAACAATTCCATCTTAAAGAGTTGATCTTAAGGATATTGGATGTGAACAAAAATATCGTCAAGGATGTTTATTGCAATGTTGTTTATAAAAGCAAGATTGAAATTCATTTAAATCATTAAGGGTTGAGGTTAGACTAGTTAATTAAACCAGTTGTTAGATTATTAAAAGTCATAAAATGGATTTATATGTAGATATTGAGAATGACATGGTAAAAGGATAATCAATTAACTTAACTTGTGAGGCACCTTCCAGAGCTCTCCCTCAGAACTGAAGGACAGATTTTCCAACCGCTGGGAAGCTTGGCTAGCTGACAATGCTTTGCTGACAATCTCACCAATCTCGCTGTCCGATCTCACCAAGAATTGCCTCAGTTGTAAAGAACAGCCTCCCTCCCAAACTCTCACCACCTTCTGGGGCCAGCTTTCATCCAATACTGACCCATATGGGGGAAGAAAGGGCTACCCCTCCTCATTCCAACTTGGAACCACCCTGAAGGGTAGTTTTTGAACTCTATCTATCTATCTATCTATCTATCTATCTATCTTTTAAAAATTAGATTGGGACGCCTGGGTGGCTCCGTTCGTTAAGCATCTGATTTGGGCTCAGGTCATGATCTCACGGTTTGTGGGTTTGATCCCCACATCAGGCTCTGTGCTGATAGCTTGGAGCCCGGAGCCTGCTTCAGATTCTGTCTTCCTCTTTCTCTGCCCCTCCCCTGCTTGCGCTCTCTCTCTCTGTCTCAAAAATAAACATTAAAAAATTTAAAAATTACATTTTATTCCACAACATTTAAGAGTAGGACATGTTACAGTCTTGTATTTCTCTAAATAAAATTAAGCTCACTGCAATACCCACTTGCATCACTGGTGCTAAATCCATTCTTAGACACTACTGAGTGGCATCCATGAGGCACTTACAGGAACCTTAGAATTAATGCGCTGCCATGATCTGAGGGAGGTATTGCTTCCTTATACCATTTTAGAGATGCTCACAACTAGCCCATTTCTTCTTTCCAAAGTCAGTGGCTCCATATACTAAGCAGGAAGATATTTTACTGCAGCTCCTAAAACCATGATTCTTGATATGAACACCCTCCTGCATCTTTACACTACTGTCTGAGAGGTCCTGCCACAGCTTCTAGGATCTCTGCAGGAAGAGTAT
This sequence comes from Herpailurus yagouaroundi, assembly GCF_014898765.1. NCBI lineage: Eukaryota > Metazoa > Chordata > Mammalia > Carnivora > Felidae > Herpailurus > Herpailurus yagouaroundi. Next base: position 9,319,251 of record NW_024412411.1, on the reverse strand, counting down.
GCTAATCCTTGACAGGAAGAGTTAAAAATCTTCTCCTCAGCCCCTAGGCATCTTACTGTCCAAGGTTGGGACATCTTGCATGCTCTCAACTCCAAGTACTATCTTTAGGTTTCCAACTGCCTGATACAGTCTTCCTCATGGAGTCTGAAATCCCTGTTTCCTGGGGGTGTACGGGAAGGGAGAATGTGAGAGGGAGCAGCTCATATCTGAAGAGACAAAATTCTGACTTTTCTTTCTTTGGAAAAACATATGCCAAAATCAGTTATGTCCATAATAACCAATTATTTAATCAGCTTCTTACAGTGCTGGATCTCAACAGTCACATGACCTTGGGATCAGCTCTTTCCTTTCCTAGGACCAAGAGCAACTTGCTTACATCTTTCTGCTTCACTCTCCTTATCAATAAAATGGAGATGTAAAATATGACCTAATATTACCTCCCCACAAGTAGCCATTGCAGATTGGGACTTCCCCTGGGAAGCCAACTGGGACAGAGGTTAGCTTGCAAAACTTTACTGAGGATTTTTATCTGGACCAGCACCAGCAGAGAAAAGATGGCAGCTGGCTTGAACAGTGGGAGAAGTTAAAACAAAATCACCCCCAAGAAGAGTTCAAAAACTACCCTTCAGGGTGGTTCCAAGTTGGAATGAGGAGGGGTAGCCCTTTCTTCCCCCATATGGGTCAGTATTGGATGAAAGCTGGCCCCAGAAGGTGGTGAGAGTTTGGGAGGGAGGCTGTTCTTTACAACTGAGGCAATTCTTGGTGAGATCGGACAGCGAGATTGGTGAGATTGTCAGCAAAGCATTGTCAGCTAGCCAAGCTTCCCAGCGGTTGGAAAATCTGTCCTTCAGTTCTGAGGGAGAGCTCTGGAAGGTGCCTCACAACATCTATGACAGTAGTTAAATAATACAACATTTACAAAGAAAAATAGTGCCCAGGACATTTCAAGAGCTCCATAAACATTAGCATATATTTGCTTCTGTTTTATTAACATTCTTGGAATTACATATACTAAAGTGTCAACGGGATTTAACTTGGTGATAGGACCATGGCTGCTTGCCCTTTTTTCTTTGTGTTGCTCTGTGCTTTCAATTTCACAGTACTCGGTGGTCCTGGGCCACCTTCCAACTACCTGATAAAGATACAGGTGGATGTCAGACTTACTGAGTAGCCGAGCTGCCTCCTATGAAGTAAGAGGAGCAACACACACATCCTACTCTTATTTCTTTACATTACTTTTGTTACTCTTAACTCCTCTGTCCAAACACAGCCCCCTAACACCTTACAAAATTTAGACTTTCAGAAGTACCTCATAAATGTCTACTGACAGTATCATCTCATGTACTTCTTCCATACATTTCTTTCTCCATTCGTCTGGTAGGTCATGTATCCATTTATTCACTTATCCATACAATTATTTAGTAATCACCTATGAAATTAATAGGGCCATACATTATTCTCAGGGCACAGCCACTGCTAACAGTAGTAGCTTTAGGTTGATACGATGACACTTCCAGACATCACTTGGGTAGATCAATCAAGCTTGAATTATCTAAAGTATATTAAATAGAAAAAAAAAAGATAGTGTAGTCAAGATGGTAGAGGAATCAGCAGTGTTCTACAGGAGAGGAAGAAATGTGTGTTTTGGAACTGGAGAATCCTGGCTTGGAGGATGCTCAGCTGCACATGATAATATCTGAGCAAGTGAAGGTCATCTCAAAGCTATAGAAAGTTCAATTATGACCCACCATACCCCATACCTATATATATATATATATATATATATATATATATATGTGTGTGTGTGTGTGTGTGTGTGTGTGTGTGTGTGTGTGTGTAACCACAGCAATTCTGTGCTGGGGTCACTTCCTGTTGGCCAATGACAGTTTATCAAATTTGGGGCAATATAATATGTAGCATGGCTAACAGAATATAGTATAGCATTGTATTCTCAGCCTTGATAATAGCTCCCATTTCTTACCCTCATCCTTCTCGGGCTGACAGCACTGCTCTAAGCACATTCCTAAACTTTGATCTGGAGAACTAGAACAGGAGTCAGCTACCCAAGAACCTATGGGGGTTACGATAATAGGCCCTAGCCCAGTTATAGGGCACATCTTTTAGAGTAGCCAGTAAGACTTAAGATACCCAGTCTTTTTGATCTAGTAGAGGATATAGAACATAGGCAAAATTATATAAACAACATCAAAACAAACAAAGTATTAAAAGTAACCTTGAAGTGTGGTAAGTCCTGGAGTTAAAAACAAAAACAAGGGTGCCTGGGTGGCTCAGTGGGTTAAGCATCCGACTCTTGATTTCAGCTCAGGTCATTATCTCACCGTATGTGAGTTGGAGCCTCACATCAGACTCTGAGCTGACAGTATGGAGCCTGCTTTTGGAGTTCTCTCTCTCTGCTTCTCCTCCACTGTCTCTCTCTCTCTCTCTCAAAATAAATAGTAAAAAAGTACTTTGTTAAAAAAAAATTAGCCTTTTGCAACAACATGGATAGACCTTGAAGGTATGCTAAGTGAAGGAAGTCTGACAGAAAAAGACAAATACTATATATCTCACTTATGTGTGGAATCTAAAACCAACCAACAAAGCAAAAGAGAGAAGACTTGTGGTTATCAGAAGTAGGGAGTGGGAGGCAGTGGAAAGTGGAGGAAAGTAGTCAAAAAGGACACACTTCTAATTATAAGACAAATAAGTACTAGGGATATAATATACAACATGATAACTACAGCTAACAATGCTGTATGCTATTAATAAACAAAAAAGGAGAAAGTTGATTTAAAAAGTAAGTCCTAACATTATTTTCCCTTTTTTCTTTCTTTCCTTCCTTCCTTTTCTCCCCTTCCTTCCTTCCTTCCTTCCTTCCTTTCTTCTTCCCTTCCCTTTTCTTTCTTTTTCTCTTTCTTTCTTTCTTTCTTTCTTTCTTTCTTTCTTCTTTTCTTTCTTTCTTTCTTTCTTTCTTTCTTTCTTTCTTTCTTTCTCTTTCCTTCCTTCCTTCCTTCCTTCCTTCCTTCCTTCCTTCCTTCCTTTAATTTCTATATGAGAAGATAGATGTTAGCTGAACCTATTATGGTAATCATTTTTCCAATATATGTAAATTGAGCCATCGTGCTGTATGCCTTAAATTTATACTGTGATGTATGACAATTATTTCTCAATAAAACTGGGGAAAATATTTTTTAAAAAGGAGAAAACTTGGCAGCTCAATGTGATAAACTAGAGAAGCGTCAGTAAGAACTTAAAGGAGATGGTGACATACTGGTTGGCTCTTCAGTGTGCGGCTGAAGAGGAGAGAATATTGCTAACAAAGCTAATGACATGAACCAGCAAAGAAAAGCATGTGCCACCTATAAACATTTTAGAAGACCCAAACTGTATGTTAGATGGCCTCATAATCTTTAAAATGTGAGGAACCATAGTATTAATTATTATTGCTATCTACTGACACTCATTTTATTTGTGGGGCAAGAGTTTTGTGTCCCTTTTCCTAGGAAACATCCAGAACAACATGTCTTGTTTTTCTCTTAGACACGTACATACCAGTCATCTTTCTGATACCATGTCAATAGTCCTTCCTAAGCCCATTTGACCTCTTCAGATTGCATTGCTGGCTTTCTTAAGCATTAAATAACTGGAGAGGAACCACTGGTTGAGGTCAAATCATTTATCAGGATCGATTGCTTTGACTGACTCTGGGTAGATGTGGTACACTTTCCATATTGAAAGGTCAGAGTCTGTCAACTAGCAGGAAATGCTCAAGCTCAAATAATGCATAACAGGCTAACACAAAATGTTGATTGCATTATCCAGGGGCCATCTTGAAACATCCTCATTCTTTTAGGTCTAAAATAGCCACTAGATGGCACTGCTATTTCAAAATGGATTACCTTGGTAAACAATGGAAGCACCATCACCATCTTCAGGCCCCCCTCTTTATCCCCATCTTGTTAATGTATACATTATGCACTGGACCCAGGTATCTGTTATTTATCTCTTATCTGTTAGTTTTCACATATAAAATGCAGAGGTAGTAATAACACTTACTTGGTGTTCTTGTGAGGGTCATATTCAATAATGGATAGTAACATTCTGTATGGATACTAAGGTATTGTGTGGACAAAGGATGGAAATATTGAAAACTCCCTAACTTGTCTATCTCAAAAGCCCAACTGAGAAAAATAAAAGGTATTTACAGGAGCTTATCTAAGCATCGCATTATGTATCTCTATCTCTAAGCTGTTTTAATGCTAGGTATATTTCTGGTCTTTAGCAAACATCAGAAGAAAAATCCATATGCATTTGTTATAAAATATATTGAAAACATTCTTCATTGTTTTACCTACTGACCTCTTATGTAACATCTCAGGAGATAAATTTCTATTAGAATTGAGTATAAGGAAAATGATAAAGAACTGGTCTACTATGTTTTACCAGATAGTAAGAGATTATATAACATATTATCTATCACCTTGATTACCAGGAGCCTCAGAACCATTCATCCCTGTAACAACCCTCCTGGTTAGAGTATCTTGATTCTTCTTTCTCACGGCTTGGGGATCTATTTCTTTTCCAGAAAACTTAACATTTATTTGGCTTTTGTTTTTAATGGTCTATCTCAAATCCTTTCTTTATGGAAGGGGTTAGAATAATGACAAGTAAACTATGATAAAACATTTAAAAAGTATTTTAAAATGCCTTAATTCTTCAACCCAGTAAAAGTCACTATAGATTCATTTTCTTTTTGCAGGATACCTTTTGGGTTTTGAAAACAAAAGAGAACACAGCCTTTAATTAGATATTAATGTTGTCAGAGAGACAAAATGTACCATATATTGTTAAATTGTTTTGCATGGCATAATTTGATTTAGTGCTAAGGTGATTTTGAGAATATCACAAAAGACTCAGAGATCCTTGGGCCAGAAAGATCTGGAATGGCTTCATGCAGATGGCTTAAGAATGTTTTCAGGGTTGGGGAGTATTTAAATAGGGCAAAGAAAAGATGGGAAAAGAGGTAAGAACCGACTTGGTATCCAGGGAACAATTAATCTGGCTTTAGCAAAGGGTTTTTTGAATAGTCTGAGCATTGCAATTAAGATTCTTAAGGCTTGAGTACAAGGCTTAGGAATTACTGTTCCTTATAATATAAATGTAACTTGTGTAAAATGCAGGCTAAAGTGGGTAGCTTCTCATAATCCATGGACCTTTAAGTGGAGCACCTACCTACCAAACTGATTGCCGATTCTTAAGTACCCCCAGGCTGCTCCTTAGGCTCCACAAATAATTGAAAGACCAGGTAATCAAAAGTGACCAGTATGTAGAAGACATCTACAGCAAAACTCCTGGAAACTGTTTTGAATTTACCTTTGATGAAGTCCAATTTAGTTGAACACTGACCATTCAAAATATTCCTGTTTTTATGGGATGTGTGTTTGTGTTGTGCCCAGGTTGGTATCCTTCAAAATCAAGCCAAAATTCATTTTCTCACTTGTCGGGAGCCTTGTTTTGTTTTGTTTTCTTTTGTTCTTGTTTGTTTGCTTGTTTTTGCCTTGGTACTATTCTAAGGAGTTCAAAAAAGTAAATTGTTTATGGAATTTTTTTTCTTTTACATTTATTCTCTCTCCCCCTCTCTCTCTCTCGTACCCTCCCTCCCCTCCCTTTCTCTCTCTCCCTCTCTCTCTCTCTCTCTGAGTGGGAAAACATTAGGTATTAGTAAACTGATTTAATGTATTAGAGCAATTGATCATGTTATCTGTTCAATGCATACAGTTCCTCAGATATCTGAAATAATTATACCTGTTTTCCTTAAGGTAAACAGGCTTCATCAAGTATGCCTTATGTGACATCGCTTTGAGCTGCAGCCCTCATAGCTACTCCTAGACACCCATTAATTTTCTCTGAACACATTCCTATTGCCATATATATATATATATATATATATATATATATATATATATACACACACACTCTTTTTAAAGTATAGAAGTCAGATCTGACTACAAAAGAAAGCAGGGTCACCCCCCCTATTATTCTAGTTATTATTTATTCACATTCATTCATTCAATAAATATTTATTAAGAACCTATTATATGCCAGGCATTTCACCTAACAGATAACTGTGTTTCTTCCGTGGAGCATACAACCTGAGTGAAAGAACGATGTGAAACAGAGAATTGTGCATGCAATGACAGTTATGTGAAGGCTTCTCTGAGAGGACAGAAGAGCTGAAAATGTGGAGGTCAGAGTTGTCTTCCTTAAGGAAATTATCTTAAAGCTGAGACCAAAAGAATGAATGAGTTGAAATGATGAAGACCAAAGGAGGAAAAACAATCTAGTTCTCTGGGATGGAGTAAGCTGTTCAACTTTCTGTGCCTCAGTTTCCACATCTGTATTATTACTGTATAATAGTAAAACCTGTCACAGAGAGTTGTGGGAAATAAATGAGGTAAAGGAGTCAGAAGAGGACCAGTTTGATGATGATGACGGCAAAAACTATCATTCTAAGAAGAGAGAATGGCTGTTGAGAAGGCCCTAAAGGGAGGCACATGTTGAGCTTGGTCAAGAAGTTGAATGGAGAGCAAGGTGTCTGGAGCCCGGAGAATGAGGGTGGGGGTAGTAGCCCATAGTGGAAGAGTGGGAAGAGAAGCCATCTGGACCCACATGAACCAGAGCAGAGGCTTTTTGGAAGTGGGTCCTGCCCTTGACAGAATGGAGCCTACTATTGAAGAGAGTGCTCAGCAAACCCCCATTTTCCCCAGCCTGCCCTTGGCTTCTCTTGCTTTGTACATAACCTGGTTGTAATGCAAATGTTGTTAAGTGGCTTTGTGATTTTGATTTGGTGATTTTGCTTCCTTTCCTGTTAATTTGTTCCTTAATTGGGGGTGAGGCCTAAACCATACAAAACAGTCCTTGCCCTCTTTCCCCTTAGAATTCCTGTCAGTCTTTTTGTGCCTGGGTGTTGTTGGTGTTTCAGTTCCTCTGCCTTCTCCAAGCTCAGCTATACACAGTTAACTCCTTTAATCTTGTCTCACCCAGTTAGTCCCATTTTCTTAATCATTTTTGTTCCTCCTCTCACTATTCCCTTGAAAATTGCTTTATCTCATGGTCAATTTATCACATAGCCATCTAATTTTTACCAGGCGCATAAACCCCTCAGTGGAAATAGCACTGAGAAGCATTTTTGCTCTCAGTGAAGTTCCCGCTTTCCTGAGTATATTGCTCACTCTTGCCTTATAGTTCGGTTCATATACATAGCTCAAAAAGTTGAGGGCAATTAGGATGGCTGTGTGCGAATGACTGTGCCATCTTGACTATTCAGTCTGAGGGAAAGGGGGACTTATGCAGAAAGTAGAGCTCTAAAAGAAACCCGGACTGTGCTATTAGACAGACCCACCTAAGAGCTATGCAACCGACTCAGCCTCTCTGAGCTCTAGCGTCTTCTGTATTAGGTGGTGTCCATGCAAGTAGTTCCAGCATCAGACTAGCAGGGTATAAATCTCCATTCTGTCCCCCGCCAGTGCTGTGACCTCATCTACCTGAATAGCCCTTTGTTTTTCTTATATACAAAATGAGGATAATGGCGGGTACTTCCATGATGGGGATGTTGTGAAGATAAACTACAAAGACCTCAGAGCCTTGCAGGAGGTGAAAGCTCAGTTAAATGTTCCAATTATTTTCTGTAAAATGGGTTCTAAAAACCTACCTCACAAGGTCATTGTAAATCACCTATTTTTAAATTCCATCAAAGTTACTAAATGTGATCTTTCTGTCTTCCACATATATTTGTTTTCATGAATATACCTTGTAGAGTTACATTAAAAAAAAAAAAAAAAAAAAAAAAGGACAGGGGCTCCAGTCAGTTAAACGATTTCAGCTCAGGTCACGATCTCATGGTTCAGGAGTTCAAGCCCCATGTCCTCAGGCTCTTTGCTGAGGGTGCAGAGTCTACTTGGAATTTTCTGTCTCACTCTCTCTTTGTGCCTTCCCTGCTCATCCTTGATCTCTCTCTCCCTCAAAAATAAATAAATAAATAAATAATAATAATAATAATAATAATAATAAAAGACAATCATCAGATGACTAATGGAAGATACAAATGAGTACTTAACCATGTCTTTGGAGGAATGATGGCTTTCTAAGGTTTGGAGCAATAAAAGAAACCACCAAGGAAAGGACTGACATACTCAGTTACATACAATTTAAAAATGTATGCATAATGAGAAAAATGCCATACCATATAAAAAACAACAGATTGAGAAAAATATTTCCCTAGATATGCCAAAGGAAATTGTTATAAAACTTAAAGGAACTGGTATATGTGCAAATGCATAGCTAACTATGAGACAAAATAAACAATGTTATTAAAAATTATGCTACAGTGTATTGAGCAATGAGTTCTTATGCACTAGGTATGTGGATTTATACCATTCTCAACCCAAGTAGGACCACCCAGCACCTTAAGATCCCTCTAATTCCATGCTTTGGGATGATCAAAGCCTTAATTAATGGGAGAAATCCCAGAAGTCTTGTGTCATCCGTTTCCTCATAGCTCCTTACTAAATTCTGAGCACCTGAGTTTCCCTGGGCTTCTCTTTATAGTGTCCCATGTCAAACACAGTCCTCCTCCCTAAAAATGAATTCACTCCACAAATGTTTTGAACATAGAAACTTTAAGGAGACTTCGGAGTGTCACAGGAGGAAACAGGATGTCACTGTAAAGCGTTTGCCATCTTTTTACCCCTACGCCCGTCACTCTCCTCTTGTTCTCAGGAGTGAATTCCTTATCTTACAAGGGATGGTTTCTTTTCTTTCTTTAAAGCATTGAAGCCCACCTCAAGTGGGCTTATTATGGCAATTTCTGAACAAAGGAGGCCCTCTTCCTAAGGTAATTCTTATATTAGCCTCTAAGAGGATTAAATTTTCTCAATTTAATTATGTATATTATTTCAAATCCTCACAAAAGTCTTGTAAGTTATGGCCATTCTTGTATCTGGTGCATGAAGAAATGGAGACAAAGGGAAATGAAGCACCTCCTCAAAATTAGAAATCAGTAGGTGGCCATGTGGCCTTAATAATAATTAAAGCAGGGGCGTCTAGGTGGTTCAGTTGGTTAAGCGTCCGACTTCAACTCAGGTCATGATCTAGCAGTTTGTGAATTCCAGCCCTGCATCAGGCTCTGTGCTGACAGCTCAGAGCCTGGAGCCTGCCTAGGATTCTGTGTCTCCTTCTCTCTTTGCTCCTCTCTGGCTCATGCTCTGTCTCTCTCTCCTTCTCTCTCGGTCAAAAATAAATAAACATTAAAACAAAATTTTTTTAAGAATAAAAAATAATTTATCTTTGCAGAATTTATTGTAATTTATTGTACATAATATATATAAATGTATTTAAATGTATTTTATTTTATTTTCAAATTTTTTTAAATTTATTTTTGAGAGAGAAAGAGAGAGCACACAAGAGTGAGCAGGGAAGGGGTAGAGAGAGAGGGAAACGGAAGATCTGAAGTGAGCTCCACCTTGACAGCAGAGAGCCCAATATGGGGCTTGAACTCATGGACCAAGAGATCATGACCTGAGCCAAAGTTGAATGCTTAACTGACTGAGCCACCCAGGCACCCCTATTTAAATTTATAAATGAGGAAGATATGAGCCATACTACCCATTGCAGCATAAATGTCTGATTACTGGGTAAATTAATTATGGTACATCAATGCAACGGAATATAATGTGGTCATTAAAATTTCAATTATGAACTATGTATTTACATGGGAAAATTTCTACCTGTAGTGTTAAGTAATAGAAATAAATGAACAGAGCATATATGTATTATTATTACTATTTTAAAAATATATATGCTTATGAACAAAGAATAATCATTGCAAAATATATGAAGTTAAATTGGTGAAAGATGAGTGATTTTTAACATGTCTATTTTAAAATTACTTTTGTGTTATAATTTTTTGTGCATACTAGAATAAAATCAGTAGACAATACAGGGAATCAAAAGGAGGATGTGACATGCATTATTCATGGCCACTCTGGAAAGGGATCTAGTCTTGGAGAGGAACCTAATGCCAAGACTGTACTGGGCATAGATGCTCTAAACCTCCACAAACCAAGTTTTCTAGCCATCCTCCTTTACTCAGTGTTTCTCAATCATTCCCCTTCAGAGTGTCTTTCTTTGCCAAGAGTTATCAAGGGGAAACTGACAAGCTCCGCTCCCAATTTCCTTACGAATTGCTACTCTTCTGTGTCACCATTATCATGAAATGTGTCCTATCATTCGGATGTGTTGGGGATGGGGGAGAACATTAAGTCATCTTATCCAGAAGAGTTCTTATGCAAACTGCATCTCTGCTCCACGTCCCACCATTGTCCGGCTTTGAGTCATGAAATATCGTACATGTGAACTGTCTTCTCACATAGGTTGGGAGCTCCTTGAGGGCAGATAGGACCAATATCTATTCATTTTGGTGTCGGCAAGTCACAGTGATTTGCTTAACTTGCTCCTCCAATTCTGGGTACTTTTTCCTCTCTTCACATTCTAAGGAAATCCTACTCAGTCTTTTAGCTCTGGTTGGAAGGGCACCTCTCTGTGAAGGTTCCCACATCTGGTCAGGCAGAGACAGGAGGTTCTGCTTCTTACTCACAGTAACAGTCTGCACACCCTTTGCTAGATTTCTGACAGTGAATGTTTCATTCTACAACGGCGATATTCTTATAGTTATTGCCAATTATACAGCTTATCCACATGGTAAATTCTTGAATATAACTACATAAAAAAGAGAGGGAAAGCCTTTACTTTCATCCCACCCCCTGCTGAGCACCATTTATATAAAGCATGTTCTATATATCTCTTGATATTACCAGTTATATAAACATTTTATTACACAAGGAGTCTTACCAAACATACTGTTCAGTAACATGCTTTTTTCTTTCCACACAAAAATATGCTGTAGATAATTATCCATGTCAATTCATATAGATTTAGCTTATTCTTCTAAACAGATCTGTAATATTCCATAGGTGCATAATACTGTATTTAACTTTACATCATTGGATATTGAATTCAGTTATTCAATTGTATCTGACTATTCTATTGTATTCAGTTATTCACTATTCGGAAATAATACTGCAGTGAACATTATTATATATACATCTTTCGTCACTTGTGTATTTTTTCTAGGACAAATGTCTAGAGATACAATTGCCATATAAATCCATACATATATTTAAAATTTTATATACAACATTTTAATTAGCTAATAGAATTAACTAAATTAATTAATTTCACATTTTAATATATATTGCTGACCAGAAAGGGTGTGCCAGTTGAAACTCCCTCATGAGATTTTATTAAAGTCTTTGGTTTCTTTACCCTTACCAGCACTGACTATCTTTATATTATTGTTTAAGACTAGTTTTATAGAGAGTGGAGATGGTTATTTATCATCTTTTGATATCCAAATAGTTTTTTTAATACATATTAACATGTTGGCTAATGGAAGGCATTCTATTTCTAAAATAAATGTGAACATTTTAAAGTGCTAAATCATGAAGTAGATTCTATATTCTATTTGAGAGAAGGTGCTAGGGACATTGGACCTACAGAGATGGCAGATGGAATTCTAATTCTGTGTCCTGTGACTGTACCCTGAGGCAGGGCATGCAAACTCTTGGAACCTTAGTCTCTTCTTCAGCAAAATGAGCACAATAGTCCCTCTAAAATTCCTATAATAGCATTAATATGAGGATTAAATTAAAAAATTGTATAAAATTTGGGGGCTCCTGGATGGCTTAGTTAAGCATTCAACTCTTGATTTTGGCTCAGGTCATGATCTCACAGTTCGTGAGATCAAGCCCTGCTGGAGCCTTCTTGGGTCTCTCTCTCTCTCTCTCTCTCTCTCTCTCTCTCTCTCTCTCTTCTGTTGCTCTCTCTGCCCCTTCCCCACTTGTGTGCACACACACACACACTCTCAATAAATAAACATTTTAAAATATTGTATAAAATTTGCTACTCTGGCAAGACAACATTACTGTCAGCTCAGACTATCCCCATACCTACTGAATTAGAATGTGCATTTTAACGAGATCTCCAAATGATTTGAATCCAGTGTAAAGTTTGAGAAGCACAGATAGAAAACATTAAGTTCACCATGAGATACGAAACATGTAATCAATAATATGATGATGACAATGATGATGCTAATGTGATGTATACAAAGTAACCAGCATTTAATAAACCATACTATAATTTTTATTAGCTTTTCAAATTTGGCTTTAAAATAATAATGTGGGCTTCTGCAAAATGCTGCCTTTCTTTAACGTATGCAAAAGTTCTATTTTGGGGTGTTAAGTGATGTGCTATGCAGTGGAGTGAATGTGATTTGCACTTGGCAATTCATTTGGGAGGCACTGGAGCATGGTCCTTGAGAATCAGAGAGGGCTGGATTAGAATCCTAGCTCTGCTTCTCATTAGCTGGCGGGTTCTGAGCAAATCACTTAATACCCTTGAGTTGCACTCTTTTCAGTCAGTTGTGCTGAGACTTTTAATAGTTTACTTGAACAATACCATGAACACAATTTGGCATATTTCAGGGGACAGGAATAATATCTATGGACAGTTGTGTGGTAAGTGCTGAACGGTGTTCTAAATGCCTTAAGTAGTTATTTAATTTACTCCCCTATGAAATCCTCTGGACTAAATATTTGTTATCATCCCCATTTTAGGGACAAGTAAATAGTCTCAGAGTTAGGTTATGTCACTTGCTTCAGTATATAAACCCAGATGGTCTGATGTCATGACCTAATCCATCCCCCCCTTTCCTTCCTTCCTTCCTTCCTTCTT
>NW_024412411.1:9242410-9306299 GCF_014898765.1 Herpailurus yagouaroundi | reverse complement strand
CTTTCTTTCTTTCTTTCTTTCTTTCTTTCTTTCTTTCTTTCTTTCTTTCTTTCTTTCTTTCTTTCTTTCTTTCTTTCTTTCTTTCTTTCTTTCTTTCTCCTTTTATAACACTCCCTTCAGAAAGTTATGCCTGAGCTGAGTTTTAGAAAAAAAAAAAAAAAATAGTCTGCCCGGTGCCAATTCTGATTTAACATCTTCCAAGTAATTTTTTATTTGTCCTCTTATATTCCCTACATTTCTATTTTTCTCTCCTTTTTCTCTCTATGGAATTTATTCTTTGATCAACTGGTGATACCCAGGAGCTCAGTATGGCTTCATCAGTGATGCTGGCATATATGAAAAATCAATAAACTAAAGAATATTTTTTTGCTCCTCACTGTCTCATGTTTCATAGGGCTTAACTTAGTAGCTTTATATTTCCTTCACCTGTAGATAACAATAATTAGCATGTTCATGTGTTTAATAAGTATCAGGCACTGTTGTAAGCAATAACTACATTACCTCAGTCAGTCCCTATAGCAACTCAGTGATACAGGTACTATAGTTATCCCCAATTTACAGATGAAGAAACTAAGGCCAGAGAATATATGTTACTTGATCAAGGCTACACAGTTGATAAAGCTGAGATTCAAACCTAGAGAGCCTTACTGTAGAGTCTATGCTTTTAGCCATTATGCCTATTGCTTCCCTCGTGACTCCCAAAACAGTATCGAGAGACCAGTAGGAAGGTGCTAGAATCACCACTTTACATATAAGCCCAAATCCTCAGAGGAGTGTATGATTTGCAGGTCACCCAGATTGCTAGATGCAGAGTAGGGATTAAGATCCAGGTCTCCTGATAGAAGGCTAGCTGAATCAGAAAAGGCAACTCAGGAAACAACAGAGAAAGCCATGAAGGATTTTGAGTGGAAACTGAGATCTGCAACACCCCCAAAGAGAAGGGCCTTCTGGATTTTCCGTTGCATTTGATTTGTCAGTCATGAGTGAAATAATCATTTTCCTCCTTCCCAGCATGTCTGTTCTGCCACCAAACCATCAGTATGATCCTGCATCTGAAATCATGTTTCACTCTGAATTTGCAAAATAGCGTGACTTTGTTTTTGTGTTACTTAATTCAGTGTCTCTGCTGCCTTTCTTAACAGTCTGTCCCTTCCCCTTTACATTGGCCCACTGAGACTGTGCTAAAGGAAAAAAAAAAAAATAGTCCTCCAATGAATCTAACAGCTTTCCTTTTCTCTGTGGTGTGCTATTAACAGGCCATTTCTGTTTTCTAATTATTCAGTCAATTGTTTCTTTCCCTCTTTTTAAAAATCGACTGTCTTCCCATTTTCCAGACCATGTAGCTTGTAAATGCTTTCCATTTTCCTTTGATTCTGGGCTCTAATTTATTCCCAAAGTGCCAGCTGTCAGCATTTTAAGAATCAATGTTTGAGTTTAAATATTAGATTCTCTTTTAGTAAAAAAAAAAAAAAAAAAAAAAAGAATGTTCATTTAGAATTAATAGGAAAAAAAAATTTAACATACAAACCATTATTTCCACTTAACCTGACTTTATTTTTAGTGTAAAGTAAGCGGGGAAGGTATTATGTTTTCTTAATAGAAAATAACCTGAGATTCTGAGAAATTAAATAAGAGAAATTAAATGAGTGACTAAAAGAAGAAAGCTGCCATTCTGCTAGACCTTCTTATTTCTTTTTCTGTATGATACAGGGAGAGAGAATAGGCTAACACATGATGTAGTTGAACAGGCACTACCCTTCTTAGTTCCTGTGTAAGCTTGAACACATAAAACACCTTTTATCTTCTATCTACCTGAGAGAAGAGACGTGATTTAAAAAGTATGCTGCACACACTTGAAAGCAAATTTAATTTGGAATAAGTTAAATATCAGGAGTGCTTCTGGTTTGCTCAAGTGGGTGGATAGTGCTCCTTTTAATAGGGAGAGGGAAGTGAGACTGGCCAACTGGCATTTGATCTTGTGAATCTGTGGCTCAGCAGACAGCTCAGGTGACAGCTGTGGGTTCCATGGTGTCTCTCTTTTGCAAATGATGTGTTGTCTTCTCTTGAGTGGCCAAATGTATCCCTTAGTCCGAGGAGATACCATAGGGTTCTTCAGTGTGGCTCCTTTAAAATATGCCATTCCAACTGCACTATTCCATCAAGTCCCAAAATTACCTTTGTGATCAAAAGGAAACTACATACTACATAAAACAGTTATAATAGTGCCTAGTAGCCTTTGCATGCTCAGTAGAAGTAACAAGAAAAGAGTGAATTGGGTAAGATTCACTTACCATTGATCACAAGGACCACTGATCACAGTAGACATAGTATGTGGAGAAAGCAGTTGTGTTGGGTCCTGGAGTTTTAGAGTAAATTGGCTGGTGTGGTGGAAAGCACAAATTCGGGGGCCCCAACTGAGTCATTCCCTCTTCTTTTATTTTTTTAGTTTTTTAATGTTCATTTATTTTTGAGAGTGAGAGAGAGTGCAAGTTGGAGAGGGGCAGAGAAGGAGGGAGACACAAAATCTGAGGCAGGCTCCAGGCTCTGAGCTGTCAGCACAGAGCCCGACATGGGGCTTGGACTCATGAACCGTGAGATCATGACCTGAGCCTAAGTCAGACGCTTAACCGACTGAGCCACCCAGGCACACCAAGTCATTCCCCTCTTCTATTCCCAGGTTCCAAGTGCTGAAAGTGATGGGCTGCACTAGAACAGTCCTGCGGTTCTGGTGGTCTAGTTGAGGGTCTAGGGTTCAGCAGGTGGTAGCGTATCTGGGACCTGCATGGGACAATGCATGGGACATGGGACAATGTCTCTGTCTCACTTTCCCTTTAATAAAATTATGGAGACAGTAGTGGTTCTATGAAGACACAGCTTCCCCCCCCCCCCCCCGGGGCGGGGAATGAAATATTAAAAGACTTTATTATTGCAAAGAAGTGAAGAAGTAGATAACAAAACAATTAGGACCATTAAAAATTGACAAAGCACCAAGCCCAGATGAATTGCATGGCATTGTTCAAAAGGCAATGGCAGGGGAATGGGAAAACCTACTGGCAGAGATGCCTGGAAGATGAAGAGACCCCACACATAGACACAAGTGTTCTCTGGAGTCTGAAAGCCAGAATCAGGCTCATATATGAAGACATTATGATGCCAAAATGTGCCTAGATTACACTTCTCCAAGTGGATCTGGTCTGTGCCTTTGGAAGACTTTCTCTGTCCCTTGATTATGCCACAAGTAACACTGTTTCTTATGGGCCTGACTTTGTTCCCCAGTAGAATGAGAGCTTCTCTAGAGCAAAACTTTCTTTTTTTCATGTCAGGCATGGTACTGGCACAGAGCAGACACTCAACAAATTTGTGGAATGTCTGAATAAATAAAAGGAGTGGGAGATGCAAGCTGTGGCCTCAGTTTCATATAAGCTCCCTCAGAAACTTATATATTTTAGGAAAGATATTTGTAACACCTTTTTCAAATTAAACATCTTGAAGAATCTTTGTTTTTGCAAGAAATTGACCAACCCCTACGGGGTTCTAACAGCAGTATGACATTTGCAAATGAAATTTGAGAAGAGAAATCACATGACCAGAAAAGGCTAGCTACTGAGTGCATGAGGCCATTCTTAAACGCTTAATTTTCAGATGCATTCAAAATGTGAATATACAGTTAGTAAATATTGTGACTAGTTTTCCTGTCTTGATTTATCGAAGAGAAGTTAAGTAGGTCATAATCACAAAGCACAGCAGACAGATTGGGACTTTACCCAAAGTATGTCTAAGTCCAGAGCCCATTCTCTGTGCATAATGCCCAAAGCTTCCCAACTTTATGAGACATTGGTATTTTTATAATCCTGACATAGGAGACAATTAGAATCATGTCAGACGGCGTTCGTGGTCACTATCCAACTTTGTTGTGTGTATCAGATGGTAGTGGGTGTAAGGGTGTTTTCATTTGAGCCTAGGTTACAGGTTCTGAACTGGGCTCCTGTTCTGGAACTCTGACCACTAATGTTTCAGACCAGGCCCCTTCTTCGTTGGAGATGCCTAGATGGAACTCTCACAGGAGAGAAGGGCGATGCATGACCATTCCTGTTGAA
Source organism: Herpailurus yagouaroundi (assembly GCF_014898765.1). Lineage (NCBI taxonomy): Eukaryota > Metazoa > Chordata > Mammalia > Carnivora > Felidae > Herpailurus > Herpailurus yagouaroundi. The sequence continues at coordinate 9,302,202 of NW_024412411.1, read as the reverse complement.
TAAGGGGAAAATCGAGATTTAGAAAATATTTAGCAACCCAAGGTCATGCTGGCCGCCAAACAAAAGCCTGGAGTTGATGCACAGCCTTCTATCACCTTGTCCAATATCATTTCCACTAGTCTGCAGCTCAAAGCGGCCCTCAGACATTATAGATCTTAAGGGAGGTGAGGGAGCACCTGCTATGGAGATAGATTGTCTTGGGTCTAAATCCTGACACTGACACTTACCAGTTGTATGACCTTGGACAAATTGCTTAATATCTCTGAGGCTCAGTTTCCTCTCCCATGTAATGAGGGAACTAATACCTACCTCACTGAGTTGCTCTGAGAATTAAATGAATCTGTGAATTAATTAACTTATTCTCTGCCTTGTACCAGAAAGGACTCAAGGTGGCTTACAAGGACACGATAATATGATTTAAGAATGGGGAAGAAAAGAAATAAGAGCCAGACAGGCAGATAGAGGACTCAGTCCAATGGAATGGCTAAGAATAGGGATCCCATTTTGCTCAAAGATGTCTAGTAGCCAACCCCAAAGGAAAGCCTTGACAGCTATATTGTTTGCCGTGTTCACAGGTAATAACAAACTCATGACTTAAAGGGAGCATAGCTATGTTTAAAATATAAGATATATTTTATATTCTTATGTTCAAGATATAAGGTATACTTACATATATTCCAGACTCTAAGCACTACATTAGGCAGTGGGGTCAGTGCTGAAAAATGCAGGCATGACCGTTATCCTCATAGAGGTGAGTTGTCATGACTTCATGATGTCAGTATGATATCACTTCCATGATATTATGTTTACCGAAGAATGCAAAGAATGAGTGAATTCCCTAAAATTCTACATGCATGCTCTGAGCACAATGTCTGACACACAGGTGTTTAGTATTGACTTGTTTACTTATTAGCAAACATTTATTAACCTCTGATATCTAACTTTATGCTTCTTCTAGGTACTGGGGATATGCAGTATACAGAAGAAACATCTTAATCTACCTTTTAGTTGAGGAGAGAGATAACCAGATTATTACGTAAAATATGTGGTATAGTGGATACTGAAAAGGGATGTGTGGTAAAGAGTGCTGAGCACGGTTCAGAGAGAGTGGCCAGGGAAGCCTCACTAAGAAAGTGATGCTTGAGCCCAGACTTGAAGAAAGGGAGGGAGCCATGAAAGTTCTAGAGAGAATTCTAGAGAAGCAAAGAAAACAACAAGTGTAAATGGTGAAGGCTGGCACAGGCCTGGTAGGATCCGTGCAGCGTTAAGCAGAATTCTTTCAACTGAAAGTAGCAGAAACTCAACTCCGAACAGGGTAAGCAAGAGATTTACAGGAAGGAGACTTGATTGAGTGGTTCATAGATTCTGAAGATGAGATGTAGGACAGCAGCCTCTCTCACTGGGAAAGCTCTGGAGTAGGGCCAGGAGCCCCCCACCCACACCCCCCAGAGAGAAGCAGGGGTTCTCTCTCTTCTCTTCTCTGGACATTGGCTTAGTTCTGAGGGTTCTTTCTCTAGCCACATGGAACATGACATGGTGGCTGGCAGCGGCAGCCACTTTCTTACAGCCTTATAGCCAAGCAGTGGAACAGATACACTTTTTCCCGTATAAAAACTGTCCAGGCCCAAATGTCACCGTGGATGTAGGATGGGACATTGTATGATGGACTCAGCCTGGGTTGTGTGCCGTCCTCTGTGGTATGGTTAACAAAATCTGCTATTTAAAGGATGTAGAGAAAAAAGAACTGGGATTGCTAAAACCATAGTCACCAAAAGTCTTGCTCAAATAAATGACTTGCCCTAAGAGAAGCAGTTCATAAATGTCCTCCTACCCTATCAGAAGTTGTTAGCATCTTAGTTAATCTGACGTATGAATAGGAGCCTGGATTATCCTGTGTTCTTTCTGAATCCCAAGAGATGTTTGTCACTTCTCTCATCTATACAGAGGACATTCTGTTCATTGTCATATGCATATAATGATCCTATAATCTAAAATGCTTCATGCTTATGATGCTGAGTGGTAGGCTATAATTTACCTCCCCTTTGTTGTCATTAGGAAGTGCAATGAGATTTCAAAACAATTGAAAAGTAGGCCACAAGTACACACAAAGCATCCAATAATGCCCAAGTTAATTTTAAGCATGGTCATTTTTGATGATAACAATAATTATGATTGAAAAGTAATTTAAAGAACAAAAGACAAAAAAATGTGAGTTATATAGTGAGGAGATTTCTCTGACATTCTGGAGGAAATAGGCATAGATTTATATAATGAGATGATAAGAACTGAGGGCATGTTCCCACACTGATTATTTTAATCAGCATATGACCATCTTTCCCTAAGGATGAACTATGTAAATGTACACACATGCCCTTTGGCTTCAGTCAAAAGGAAGCACCAGCAGGAGATGGGAGGAAGAGGAAATGAGCCTGGGAGATTTATTTCCCCACCTCAGTGCCTACAAGAATACCTCTGTCTCTCTCATTCTCTATGGCTCTGGAAAACCGTTCTCTCTTATGGCCTTTCAGGTCTGTTGAGATTGCGGTGGGGGAGGCATTGGGGGGTGGGGAGGGGTTTGGTGATGGTGGTGATGATGGCTCCCAGTTGTTAAAAACCACAATGCACTGCCCTAGACCCTGGCCATCCCTTTGTAAACTATGTCTTCATTAAACTTACCTCAGATCTCCCAATTTGAGGGGCAATGTATTTTGTATCAGTACACTAACGCACTCCCCCCAGCCAAATTTTTGCTCACCTTGCAAGTACATGGTGCTGCAATGGTATTAATCCTGTTCATCTTGACTGAGATGTGTCTGTGGTCAGATCTGCCTTATTTCCCTGTTAACCTATGCATTTTTGATAATTCTCTCTCCTCATCCTGATATGCCCCCTGAGTCTCTTTTTCTGCCTAAATTCCTCGTCTTCAAATCCCTTCTCTAATGCCACCTCCTATAGGATGCTTGCCATGATTGACCATTAGATGCAATCTTGTCTTCCTCTAGACTTGCACACTTCTCTGTCCAACCACTAATGTGGCTCTTATTTCTGCTCTGAACAGATTCTTGTTTGACACATCTTATCTTCATTAATTTAGCTGCTGAATTCATGCCTTCAGGACTCACTTCCCAACAAGAATGCCTTGCACATTTAAAGCATTCAGATACTATCTGTAGGTTAGAAAAATGGACAGATTGCTAAATTTCAATGATATCACTTAGACAGCTAATACTAGACAACTGTTCCCACATTTTAATATCATACCCATTAATTCAGCTAACATTTCTGGAGGATCTACTATATGCTAAGAATTATGCCAGGTGTTAATTATTTGATGGCGATACAAATCTACAGATAGAATGTATATATTTACTGATTCTACAAATTCATGAAAATATTTCTCATTGATATGGATTTTTAAAATCGCCTGTGCAAAAATATATAGAGTCTTTAGAACACATCTTCAGTAACCCTCCGCTCTTGTTTCTGCAAGCACTACAATTAACTTTACATTCTAAATAGTATGGATGGTAACTTCAACTTAAATACAGTTTGTACCCATATAGAGATGTGAAGATCAAACACATCTGGTTGGCTATAAGAAAATCATGTAAGGTGGGGCGCCTGGGTGGCGCAGTCGGTTAAGCGTCCGACTTCAGCCAGGTCACGATCTCGCGCTCCGTGAGTTCGAGCCCCGCGTCAGGTTCTGGGCTGATGGCTCGGAGCCTGGAGCCTGTTTCCGATTCTGTGTCTCCCTCTCTCTCTGCCCCTCCCCCGTTCATGCTCTGTCTCTCTCTGTCCCAAAGATAATAAACGTTAAAAAAAAAATCATGTAAGGAGTTTTAAAATACAAAATATTAATTCTTAAAATATAAAATATAAATTCTTGTCTCATTAGTCCTCAACCTCTACCCCAGACTGCTGGATTGACATTTGGATTGAGAGTGGTGACTAATTTGAATCTCACCACCTTCCCTGTTTCCACCTTTCTTCAATTTTGACTCCATTAACTAGGCACTTGCCTAAGGATTGGTGTTCAGGACCACCATTGTTTTACAGTGAATTTCAGTCATATAGAATCTTTAAAAAGAAAATTTTAAGAAAGTGTTTTTCTACTTTTAAGAGATAAGGGAATGGGGGTGCCAATACAGTAAGTGAATTGCAGAAAGAAATTAACGAGCATTTTGCTGAAGTGGGAACATTATGACTGAGTAAACATATTAAAAAACTTAGGATTCTGAGCATTAGCAAGATGGCAAATAGGAAGCCCCAGTCTTTTTTTCTCCAACAGAGACCAATTCAACAATACATGGACTAGTTTCTTTGTGAAAAATCCAAAAAACTTAAGAGGTATCTGCACCCCAGGCAAGCATGAGGCCAGCTTGATCAAAGTCTACAGGAAAATTCATGGCATTAGCTTGCCATAGTCCCACCACTAAGTTCAGCATGGAACAAGTGGTAGGACACCCCACCCCTCTCAATTCACAGTATCTCCCTGGGGAGAGAAAATGTTGAAACATTTCCCCCAAGATTTAAGATTTTCAGAGAACTGCCTAGAGTACTTGTTTCTGTCTCATTTATCTTGGGAAGTGGATGAATATTCTAGATGCCTAGGGTCTTATGAGAACAAAATAGATCTGGGCCTTCTGATACTCCAGAGGACCCACAGCACAGCAGACAAGCTGATGTAGCTTGGTGGCATATTCCTCAGAGGGGAGACAGAAGAGTGGAGTGTGTAGTCAATCTTTTGGCTTTTCAGGGAGATGCCTGGATTCTCTCTCACCTGATGCAGAATGCTGACAATACCCAGAATACTTTAGAATCTTGGGGGCCTCTGAGAATAAGTACTGGGTGGCTTGAGCAACTCTAGAGAACCTGCAGTATTGTCAGCAGACACCAGAGAGAGCAAGAGATTACAAGCTCCTAATAAAAAGAAAACTGGCAAATCCCTTTAATTAGGAATTCAGCACAAGTCCAAAGAAGAAGCATCCAAGGAAGGTTTGAGTGGCTCCAGAATATTTAGCTGGGCTGATTTGTGAAGTTTTTTGATTTCTTATTTTTTTTTGTTTGTTTGTTTTTCTGTAAGAAACAAGGCTGTAAATAGTGAGAAAGGTGTATGCTTTTTTCAAATGCAAGGACACCAACACAAAGTAGAAGGCACATGAGGAGATAGGGAAGTTTGGCCCAACCAAAGGAACAACAACAAGAAATCTCCAGAAAACATACCTAAAGAAGCAGAGATATATTAATTACCTGGAAAAAAAGTTCAAAATAATTGTCATAAAGATGCTCAGTGAGTTTAAGAAAATGATACACAAACAAAATGAGAATATCAACAAAGAAAAAATGTAAATAAAAAGACAGACATTTTGGATCTGAAGAAAATCATAACTGAGTTGGAAAATTTAGTAAAAGGGTTTAATCACAGACTTGACCAAGCATAAGAAAGAATCAGCAAACTCAAATACAGGTCATTTGAAATTATCCAGTGAAAGGAACAAAAAGAAAAAAAAAAAAAGAATGAAGAAACCCTCAGAGTTATGGGCAGTATAAATGCACCAATATATGCATTATGGGAGTCATAGAAGGAAAAAGGAGAGAGAGGAGATGTAGATGCTTATTTGAAGAAAAAAATGGCTGAAAACTTCTTAACTTCTTATTCCCTCTTAAAGGAGAGAATAGTATCCATATTCAAGAGACTCAAAGGATTCTAAGATAAAACTAAAGAGATCCACACGTTATAATCAAATAGTCAAAAGCCAAAGACAAAGAGAGATTTTTTTAAGCAAAAAGAGAAAAGCAATTCATCGTGTACAATGGAGGCTCCAGAAGATTCAGCAGATTTCTCAGCAGAAACCTAACCAGAAAGGAATGTTCAAAGTACTGAAAGAATACAACTGCCAGTCAAGAATACTATACCTGGCAAAACTATCTTTTAAAAATGAAGGTAAAGCTTTTCCCAGAAAAACAAAAGCTAATGGAGGTCATCAACACTAAACCCACTTTATAAGAAATGCCAACAGGAGTCCATCAGGTTGAAATAAAAGGACACTAGGTAGTTTGAAAGTACAAAGCTTACTGGTAAAGGTAATTATAGACAAATACAGAATATTATACCATGTCATTGCATAAACAACTTTTAACTCAGGCATAGAAATTGAAAGACAAAAACATAAGTAATAACAGTAATTATCAAAATATGTTAATGAGCACACATTAAAAATGTAATTTGTGGCATCAATAACAAAGTGTGGAGGGAGAAGCAATAAAAAAGTAGTTTTTGTATGCAATTTAAGTTGTTATCAACTTAAAATAGGTTGTTATAAGATATTTTATGTAAGCCCTATGGTAACTACAAAAAATAACGGTAGCAGATACACAAAAGACAATGAGAAAAGAATAAAAGCATGTCACTACAGGGGCACATGGGTGGCTTAGCCGGTTAAACATCTGACCTTGGCGGAGATCATGATCTCAAGGTTTGTGAGTCAAGCCCCATCTTGGGCTTGCTGCTGTCACTTCAGAGCCTGCTTCAGATACTCTGCCCCTTCTCTCTGTGCCCTCCTCCCCATACTTGTGCTCTCTCAACCATAAGTAAAACAATTAGAAAAAGTGAGTCACTATAAAGAAATCAACAAAACTCAAAGGAAGGTATCAAGAGAGAAAAGAGGAACAAAAACCCTATAAGACAGACATGGCAGTAGGAAGTCTTCACTATCAGTAATTATTTTAAATGTAAATTAATTAAATTCCTCGATAAGAAGGTATAGAATGGCTGAAAAAGACATTCCATACAAATGATAATCACATACAAATGATAATCATCAAGAGAACAGGGGTGGACATACTGATATCTGACAAAAGCCTTTAACTCAAAAATGGTCACAGGGGTGCCTGGGTGGCTCAGTGGGTTAAGCATCTGACTTCGGCTCAGGTCATGATCTTGCAGTTTGTGAGTTCAAGCCCTGCTTTGGGTTCTGTGCTGAAAGCTCAGAGCCTGAAGCCTGCTTCAGATTCTGTGTCTGCCTCTGTCTCTGCCCCTCCCCTTCTCTTTCTCTCTCTCTCTCTCAAAAATAAATAAACATTTAAAAAATGTAGAAAAAAAAAAGGTCACAAAAGACGTAGGGTATTATATAATAAATAAAAGGGTCAAACCATCAGGAAGATATAACAACTATAAATAAATAAATAAATACATAAATACATAAATAAATAAATATCAATTATAAATATTTACCCAGTATCAGAGCACCCAAATATATGAAATGAACAATGAAGGAAAAATGGACAACAATACATTAATAATAGGAGATTTTAGTACTGTACTTTAAATAATGGGCACAACATCAAGACAGAAGATCAGTAAGGAAACTGAGGACTAGAGTAACGCTATAGACAAAATGGAACTAACAGACATATACAGGATAGTCTACCCTACAGCAGCATAATACACATTCATTTCAAGCACATACAGAACATTCTCTAGTAGACATCCCATGTTAGGTCACAAACTAAGTCTTAAGAAAGCTATTTTTGAAAATTGAAATTATATCAAGTATCTTTTCTGACCATAATGAAATTAAACAAGAAATCAGCAGAAGGAAAACTGAAAAGTTCACAAGTATGTGCAAATTGAACAACATATTCTGGAACATCCAATGGGTAAATAATTAATTAAAAGAGTGATTAGAAAATACCTTGAGAGGGGCACCTGGGTAGCTCAGTTGGTTAAACATCCAACTTTGGCTCAGGTTATGATCTCACGGTTCATGGGTTTGAGCCCCCCATCAGGTTCTATGCTGACAGCTCAGAGCCTGGAGCTTTTTTCGGATTCTGTGTCTGTCTCTGCTCCTCCCCCGTTCATTCTCTCTCTCTCTCTCTCTCTCTCTCCCGCTTTCTGTCTCTTTCTCTCAAAAATAAATAAACATTAAAAAAAAAGAAAGAAAAGAAAATACCTTGAGACAAATGAAATGAAAACAACATACCAAAACTTAAAGGATTCAGGAAATTGGTACTAAAAGGGAAGTTTATAGTGGTAAACACCTGTATTAAAAAAAAAAAAAAAAAAAAAAAAGGAGAAAGATCTCAAATATATCCTTCTCTGAAGAAACTAGAAAAAAAGAACACACTAAGCCCAAAGTTAGGAAAAGGAGGGAAATGATAGAGTAAAGCAAAAATAACAGTATTAATAAAGTCCATATATGAAAATCCCACATCTAATATCCTACTCAATGGTGAAAAACTGAACGCCTTTCTTCTAAGATTAGGAACAAGGCAAGGAGACCTACTCCTGCCACTTCTCTTCATAATAGTGCTGAAAGTCCAAGCCAGAGCAGTGAAGCAAGGAAAAGAAGCAAAATGCATTCAAATCAGAAAGGAAGAAGTAAAATTATTTTGTTGCAGATGACACCATTTTAAATATAGCAAGTCTTAAAGATTCCACAAAATAATAAATGAATTATAAGTAAGATGAAAATGAAGTTTCAGGCTATAAAACCAACACATAAAAACCTAGTTTCATCATACACACTAACAGTGAAAAATCACAAAAGGAAATTAAGAAAACAATCCCATTTATAATAGCATCAAAAATAAAATATTTAGGAATAAATGAGTGGGAAATGGTATACTAAGAACTGCAAACATTGCTAAAAAATTGAGAGAAAATGGAAATACAGGAAGCACATTCTCTATTCACGGATTGGAGGACTTAATGTTGTCCACATTACCCAAGATTCAGGGCAATCTGTATCAAAATGCCCTTGACATTTTAAGAAAAAAAATTCTAAAATTCATATGGAACATTAAGAACCCCAAATAGCCAAAAGAGTCTTGAGAAAGAAGAACAAAGCTGGAACTCTCACACATTCTAACTTCAAAATATATTACAAAGCTATAGTAATTAAAACAGTGTGGTACTGACACAAAGGCAGGTATATAGACTAGTGTAACAGAATAGAGAGCCCACATATAAACTCATTTATATGAAGTCAGATGATATTTAACAAGAGTGCCAGACTGCACATTGGGTACAGGACAGTCTCTTCAACAAATTGTGTTGAGAAAACTGGGTATCTAACCAGCAGAGTGAAGAGGCAACCTATGGAATGGGAGAAAATATTTGCAAACCATATATCTGATAAGAGGTTCGTTTACACTATAGATAAAGAATTCCTACAACAAAATAGCCAAAGAACAAATAACCCAATTAAAAAATGGGCTAAAAGCTTGAATAGACATTTATCCAAAGAAAACACACAATTGGGCATAAAGAAGGCCAATGTGAAAAGATGCTTATATTGTTACTAATCACCAAGGAAATGTAAATCAGAACAACAGTGAAATATCACCTCACACCTGTCAGGATGACTATTAAAAACAAACAAAAAAAAAGACAAGTATTGCCAAGGATGTGGAAATTGGAACCTTAATACACTGTTCATGGGAATGCAAATTCACACATAGGTTATGGAAAACTGTATGGAGTTTCTCTAAAAAACTGAAGATCGTACCATATGAGTCAGCAATTCCACTTCTCTGAAGAAAACAAAAATACCTATTTGAAAAGATACATGCCCCCCATGTTCATTGTGGCACTATTTAGAACAGCCAGGATGTGTACTCAACCTATATCCATTAAAAGATAAATCGATAGAGAAAAATTGATATATACATACAATGGAATATTATTTGGCTTTAAAAATAAAGGAAATCCCAGGGGAACCTGGGTGGCTCCATCGGTTATGCATCCCACCCTTGTTTCGGCTCAGGTCATGATCTCATGGTTTGTGAGTTCAAGCCCTGCATCGGGCTCTGAACTGATGGTGTGGAGCCTGCTCGGGATTCATTCTCTCTCTGTCTCTCTCTCTGTCTGTCTCTCTCTCAAAATAAATAAATAAACATTAAAAGAAAATAAAAAATGAAGGAAATCCTGTAATATGTGACAGCATGGATGAAACTTGAGGACATTAAGTGAAATGAGACAAAGACAAATGTTGTATGATTTCCTTTATATGTGGAATTTTAAGTAACAACAACAAACCAAGTTCCTAGATACAAGTTGACAGTTGCTGGGGAGGTGGGTGAAAGGGGTCAAAAAGTACAAACTTCCAATTTAAAAGAATAAGTCATGAAGATAAAATGTACAGCAATGGTGACTGTAGTTAATAATACTGTATTGATAATTGCTAAGAGAGTGGGTCTTCAGAGTCCTCATCATAAGAAAAAACAGTTGTAACTATATGTAGTGACAGATGCTAACTAGACTTATTGGGGTGATCATTTCACAACATATACAAATATTGAATCATTATGGTGTATACCTAAAACTAAGGTAATGTTATGTGTTGCTTATAGCACCATTAAAAAAATAAAATACTTCAAAAATAATTTTATGTTGATTACATGTTGACACAACACTTTAGATGTGTTGAATTAAAATATTGTGATAAAATTTATTGTACCAATTTATTTTACATTTTTTTATTGTGGCCGGTATAAAATTTAAGATAACATATGTGGCTCATGTTATACTCTTGTTGGACAGTTCTGTTCTAAACTCTGTGAATTCAGGGGCGCCAGGGTGGCTCAGTCAGGTAAGCATTAGACTCTTGATATCAGCTCAGGTCACGATCTCACGGTTTGGGAGTTCCAGTCCTGTATTGGGCTTCATGCTGCTGGTAGGGAGCCTACTGGGGATTCTCTCCCCCCATCTCAAAATAAGTAAATAAACTTTAAAAAGATAAATAAAAATAATCTCTGGGAATTCGGTGGCAAAAAAAGACACATACTTGCTTTTAAGGAACACCCTGTCTTATTCATGTCAGAAACAAATCAATAGGCAATCAGGACAGCATCTATAGGCACTCATAAGAGGGGCACATAACCCCATTTGGATCATATAATGCTTTTTAGATACGGTAGCAGAATAATGCTTCTCCAAGGATACCCACCTCCTAGTTCTTGGAACCCTGTGAATATATTACTTTATGTGGCAAAAAGGACTTTTGCAGATGTTATTAAGTTAGGGGTCGGGGGATGAGGAGGTTAGTGGGGATTATCCAGGTAGGCCCAATGTAATCACAGTCTTAAAAATGTAGGAAGGGAGGTTTGACTATAGAAGGGGAAGTCATCACATGACTGTGATGTGAGGACAACTCAATCACCCGTTGCTGGCTTTGGAGATGGAGGAAGACAATTATGAGATAAAGATGTGGGTGGCCTCCAGAAAAATAAATAGATCAGCAATTTTTTCTCTTGGATTTCCCACTTTAAAATGGGCAGTATAAACTTATATTTTATAGCCTTTGGGTTTACAAAGAGATTTCACATGCATTAATTGCCTTATTCACTGCAGCCATCTCTAGAGGAAGTTGTTGATGTTCCCCCTTTACTAATACATAAACTGCATCAAAGAATTGAAGTACCTTGCCTAAGGCTATATAGTTAGATTTGTCCCAGGAATAAAACCCAGAACCCCTGAATTCTATATACCATTGGTTCTCAAAGTGGTTTTCCTAGACTGCAAGCATCAAAAACCACCTGGGGACTTGTTAGAAATGCACATTGTTTGGCCTTATCCCAGACCTATTGAAGAAAAATCTCTGGAGCTACAGTCTGACAGCCTGTGTTTCAACAATCCCACAAATTGACTCATGCCGGTGAAGTTTCAGGCCTGTTTTGAGAAACAACTTAGATAAGATATAAAGGGATAGAAAAATCATAGTAGCATTATTTCTTCATTCCCTTTTGCTTTTCTATTATTTGTCCTCTGAGAGTAGAAATACTGAAGACTTAAATGTCAGCAAAACTGACAGGAAATTAGGACAAAGAGCAAAATCACACATTGTCCACCTTGAATTGCTACGAAGAATACCAAGATTCTATGACTTGGCAATAATAGCATTTGCTTTGTTTTTCCTAAATGGTTCTTGATTTTTTTCTCCATGTAAACAGTGATTGTGAAATTGAATTCCCATAATTGTGATCAAGAAAGTGATAATGAAAACCTAGTTTGTGTGAAAAAAAATCATCTATTTACTATAAGCACTGTTCTTTAGGGTCTAATTCTGAAGGACTGTTTTATCTCCTTGGGAAGTTTCCTCCCAAGAACACTGCTAAGTGAAGGCAGCTTTTCCTCCCAGATCCCAATCCAGTTATTTGCATAGCGTGAGCTCATAGGAACTTCAGAACAAATGAATGAACATTCTACTAACCACAGGCCAGGGGGTAGAGGTTCAATTTCTTCTAATTCCCCAGAACTTCTAAATGATTACTTCTCCACCCTCTTTGGAAGTGAATTCTCCTCTACCATCTTGGATGTCTTCTAGGGTTATCTACCACCTCCCTGGTCCTTTCCCCACATTCATTAGAAATGTCTGGTACTTGATTCATAATCTTACTCTTTACCCAAAGTCTTGTCATCATATTAAGTGTTTTTATATAAAGACATAAGTTTTATAGATCACCCACATAACATCCTGTTATCTCACTTTCTAAATGTTCCAAATTTCAAATACAAAAGGATATCACTCAACCTCAACCATATAATTGCCTCTGGATGCAGACCTGGTCATCACTGGGATTTTCTACTCTGCTGTATCAAATTCAGACATTATACTCTATCTCCCAATCTTTCAGTTCTTGTGTTGAATGATTCCCACTGTAACCTCACTGACAACCTCAAGACATTCTAGTTCTTTATCAACCCGTTGTGACTTCACCTGTTTCTTTTGAAGCTTATAGATTCATCTGATGTATCACTTTTGTCTCTTGACAGGAAAGTGACAAGATTTAATGGGATTTTACGATGATGCATCTGGTAGTGAGTGGTGACATGCTAAGTGGACTAGAAGGTGAAGAGTCCAGGTTTGGGGAGAACAACAGCTGGTTGTGCAGAAGTTTTTAAGGTCCCAGCCAGCCTTGATATGAGAACAGAACAGAGAAGTTAAAAAGGCCTACCTAGGAGAGATGGTGTGGAGGGAATCAAACATGAGCTCTCTGAGGACAGCAATCTTACTTGTTTGGTTCTTCACTTGTTTTATTCTAGGGCAATGACTATTTCATACTTAGTTTCTTAATTCAAAGGGGTGTGATAAAGATTAAATGGAAATTATATAAAGCTTCATAAAAATGAGTATTCTAGGAGATCCTAGCAGAAGCTGCAAGGCTTCTTACACTCTTGCCTTAAAGTTGCACAACATCACTTCTGAATCCTACTGATCAAGGACAAGTCATAGGTCCAGCCTAGATTTAAAGGGAGGGGGATGTACGATATGAGTACTGAGAGGCATGGTTCCATAAGGAGAGGGGCATCTTTACAAACTAGCTCAAAATTCAAATAAGAGCCGTAGTGGAAGTGGAATTTCCACTTAGGGGAATCCACATAGCAGGGTTTTTTTTTTCCTGTAAGTTTTATGTAAAACAAAGCACTGGGCTCAGTGCTGGAGTGTCAACATATGTAAAGAAGCTCATCCTGAACAGAAATTACAATATTTGTTTAACTCTTAAACATTCAGAGGGATCATAAAATGTAATTTCTAACATTCTTTTTTTTTTTAAATCTTCTGTCCCCAACCATTTTTAAGCACGTGATAGTCTTGAGAAAGCCTCACATTCATTGGTCAAAAGCATGCTCTGTCTCACTGATGTCATCCTATGTCATCTCTGTCCCTCTATCACTCTTCTCTCACTGCTGCGTGCAACTTGATGGGTACTGTCATTGTGTGCCCCTGACATATGTAGTACCTTACAGTTGTTCCTCTTGAAATAAATTTTGTTCATCAGGATAATTCAAATTCCATCAACTAAAATTTATTATTTTAATTTTTTAATTTTATTTGAATCTAAGTTAGTTAATATAGAGTATAGTAATGATTTCAGGAGTAGAATTTAGTGATTTATCACTTATATACACCTAGCGCTCATCCCAGTGAGTGCCCACCTTAATGCCTATCACCCATTTAGCCCATCCCCCCCACCCAACACCACTCCAGAAACCCTCAGTTTGTGTGTTTTGTTTAAGACTCTCTTGTGGTTTGCGTATTATTATTATTATTATTATTATTGTTTTAAGGATATATGATCTTTAGCACAAAATATCTGCTGAGGCAAGTACATGAACTAAAATTTTAATAATCACTGATGTGGTAGAGTATATTAATATTTTTGGCAAATACTCTCATGGCCAGGATGAAATTCCTTTTCAGGACTCTCCTTTCCAGAGAGACCTGATGTCTCTACTTAAGCATGAGTGACTGGAAACAAGAAATCTCCTTCCCTACCCCACCATGGTGACATGGTCATAGACAAGGAAATGAAAAAAAGCATTGAAAGAGAAGGTCAGGAAATCTGTGTCTGATTATTGGTCACTCGTGTGGCCATGAATAAGTTGTTTGGAGGGACACCTGGGTGACTCAGTCGGTTAAGCGTCCAACTCTTGATCTCGGCTCAGGCCATTTGTGAGATCAAGCCCCGTGTTGGGTTCTGCACTGACAGCAGATAGCAGGCTTAGGATTCTCTCTCTCTCTCTCTCTCTCTCTCTCTCTCTCTCTCTCTCTCTCTCTCAGAATAAAGAAATAAACTTAAAAACACAAGTTGCTTGGATTCCTAGGAAAATGCTTCTCAGACTTTAACATCATATGCTTACTGGGGATCTTGTTTACATGCAGATCCTGGTTCAGTAGCCCTGAGGTGGCCTGGGATTCTGTATTGCTAAGCAGAGCCACCTGATGATGATGATGATGCTGGTTCATTAACTCCACTAGAACAGTAGCTCTAGATCAGTCTCCTCTCATTTGGGAATGGGAGTAGCATTATGTATTTATCTTTCTCCCACTTAAAAACAAGCAAACAAACAAACAAACAAACAAAAACCCTTTACGTTTGTTCATTTTCTAAAAAAACTAAAATCCAAAATTTTTGCTACATCCATTAACACCACTTATGAAACTCTTTGAATCAGGTACCAACCTCATCTCCAACTACTCTCTCTTCCTCCTAAATCTACAGTGCTCACCATTCTTCTACATGCCTTGTTCCCACACACCTTGACAACGAATCTTCTAGAATGTACTATATGATCAACTACTAGGCTGTGAGCTACCTCAGTAGTTCAAACTAGCATCATATTAGTGTTTGTAGCTCAAAACTTAGCATATCATCAGTATATAGCAATTGTTCAGTAATTTTTTATTAAATAAAATTTGTTTAGCTCAGACTCACTCTCCAAAGCATAAGATTAAGTGTTACCTCTTCTGTGAAATCTTTCTTAGCATTTCCAGATGGGGTTCTAGTCAGCACCTTGTATGTTCTTTTCATGTGACAGGTGAGTTTTAATACTTCTTTGTCTTTTCTACTAGATTCTGAGGTCCTTGAGAGCAGAGAGAACCGTCTTGTCCATCTCTTGGTCATCATCACCTAGAACACTTCTAAGCCCACAGTATACCCTAAGTAAATATTTGATTAGTAAGTTATTATGCATGATGAACAAAAGAATTAAGTACATTTGAAGAGGCGGGCTTTATTTATATTCCATGGATGAATTTCTTCTTCCTTCTGTACCTTCTTTTGAGGGCACAGATGCATTGTGCTATCCCCGAGCAGATTCTTAATCTACCAAGCAGGGCAGTGATGCTGTGGTTAGGGTCCATTGGCTGGAGGCTACAGTAGTAGATCACTTGGTGGCATTTGAGTTGCTCAGAGTGGGAGCAATGGTCTTGTCTCACTCTGTGATAAAGATAAGGCTGTCAAGTGGTTCATGACAATGTGGGCATCCGAGATGACAGCAGAATTGACCTGTCACATGCAGAAACCTATGGAGAAAGAAAATTAGGAGGTCATAGGACTCCTGAAGCATTCCCTTTGGAGGCTGTAATATGGAACCTACATTGACCAAATGAGTGACAAGAAAACGGAAGAGAGAGCCTAATAAGTACTGCACACTGACTGTGTGCTGAATGCTTTCATCCATTATCCCATTTACTTCTCACAGTGACTCTGCAAGGAAAATGTTGCCATGAGAGTTCTAAGAATAGTTACCATATAATAAGCACTTTATCCACACTATTTTACTTGGTGTTCAAGCAATATTGCATTATACTCTTACCCTTCATTTTACAAATCTCTGTCTGAAATGTGCATTTCAACATGTATCAAACTTATACGACTTTTCTAAGGGTTGGTTTTCTTACTAGGCCTGTAAGCTTTTTGAAACACATATTTTACTGATTATCACACTCCTCAGAACTAAACATAGTCAGTTTGAATTGAATTGAATTTTT
Source organism: Herpailurus yagouaroundi (assembly GCF_014898765.1). Taxonomy (NCBI): domain Eukaryota; kingdom Metazoa; phylum Chordata; class Mammalia; order Carnivora; family Felidae; genus Herpailurus; species Herpailurus yagouaroundi. Next base: position 9,285,925 of record NW_024412411.1, on the reverse strand, counting down.
CTACACCAAATTGCCTTAATACCTCTTTGAGGGTTGGGAAGGTATATTCTTTATTTTTATATTCTCAGCTCCCTGTACAGTGATTTTGCATTACAGTTGACTTAAATGGTTATTGGATGGATGCATGGGAGGATGGATGGATGAGAAGGTCCAGGAAAGCGATTAGCAAGTTTTCTCCACTAGATTTGGAGGTGAAAGAGGGGATATGAGGTGAAAAAATACTATCATGGGAAAGGATCTTGAAAGTCAGCATCTAGGTGAAGCAATTGAAGAATTGTATGGAATTGTTTTTCCATAGCATACAATTTAGATCAGAACATGGAGATTGGGAAGTGATGTATGAGACCCTGACACAAGGTACTAGAGTGTATATCTTCATTTTTAGGATTACTTGTGGTCACTTTATTTCTACTGTAGCACTGATAGCCTTTTCCATGCAGTCTATCTTTTGGAGCCAAATCAATTTGATAAAAATGGTGACATGAGGATAATATGACTTGAGTTGTTCCCTCAGGCAGCTTGCAGACTACCAGAAGGTAAATATATTATCTTCAGGAACAGCTGTAACCCAAGATAGAAAAAGAAGAAATGCACTGAGATGGGCTATAAGTACTCACAAAAAAGGAGAAGTTAAGACACACTGGAGTTCTTTTTTGAGCCAAGGCTGCCTGAATGAGTAAAGAGAATGAGGGTAGGTGGAGTCAGGGGAAAGAACAGCTGGAATAAACTGGAAGAACAGCCCTCTACAACAGAAACAAATTTGATCCTCAATGTAAAGATAATGAAACTGAAATTCAGAAAGGTAGAATAAATTGGATGAGTGGGGTGGCCAGAATTCAAACCTCAGTTTTCTGATGCCGAAACCCAGGGTCTTAAACATTTGGCCAGTCACCTTCATGAATTAAGGTGGTGTCAGGAAATGGAGAAGACAACCAATAAGAAGTTGCAATACCAGTATGAGATATTTACAGAGCCATACTCTCTTCTAAGCCCTTAACTCACATTAAGTCAGTCTTCACAATAGCCCTGTTTTACAAGTCAATAAACTAAAACCCAGACAGGTTGAATCACTTGTTCAAAGTCACAGTCAGTAATGATTTGAACCCAAGCAGTCTGGTTGCAGCATGTGTTTTGAAATAAAAGCTGCAGGGTGTGCCTGAGTGCTTAGTCAGTTAAGCATCTGGCTCCTGATTTCAGCTCAGGTCATGATCTTAGGGTTCATGGGTTTGAGCCCTGCATCTGGCTCTGTGCTGACAGCATGGAGCCTGCTTGGGATTCTCTCTCTCTCTCTCTCTCTCTCTCTCTCTCTCTCTCAGCCCTTCCCCTGCTTGTTCTCTACCTCCTGCCCCACCTTTCTTTTCCTCTCAAAATAAATAAACTTTTAAAAACTGCAAAAAAATTATAGATGAAGAGGAATTAGTATCTTCTAGATGCTCCAAAGTCTTTCAGGAATGATTACTTCAGAACTGGAATCGAAGTTCTAACCTCCTCTGTACCAAGGGTCTCTCTTGGGTCAAAAATATGATCATCCCTTTCTTGTTTCTCTCTTAAAACAGGATAAAAATAAATAAATAAAACTAACAACACCAGAAAAAAAACCAAGCTGTAATTAGCGTCCTTATCAGTGGAATTCAAAACAAAAATTAAAAAGCAGCTGAAAGGACTCCTTTGAAATGGAAAGGAAACTATTTTAGATTACAAAAAAGTATGCCAATTAAAAATGATTGATATGTTATTTTGTTAGTGAGTCATGTTACCTTGTTACAGTTTCATTCATTTCTTGTTGACTAATGAGCTCATTGAAATAAAGAGAGGAATTTAGATTGAACTTTAATTTTCTTTAGGGTTTCACATATGTTTACATTTCATTTTAGTTGTTAAGCAATCCCTATAGTTTGCTTCTATTTCCTATTTAACTTGAAACTAAAAAGGACAAAGAGAAGAAGAACTTGCAGTTTGGCTGAGACACAGGCCTTGTTTGTTGGTGTGTGTTGATGGTTTAAAATAATGGAAATTCCCTTCCGTTAATAATAAACAAATTATCGTCAAAGAAACAGAATCACTATTGGCCAAATATGGTCACGGATAGATGGTGGGGAAAAGTCCTCAGTACTAGCAACTTTTCTGACTGTATGGCAATGCAAAAATAAGATTGGAATTAAAATGTTGATCCTTGTTCTCCCTTGGTTCCTTTTTAGCCATTTGTACTTGGCCATGAGACAGCATCTCTGTGCCTCCACCAGCTCCTTTGGTATGTGGAACATAGAGTGCTATGGGACCCACAGGGGATGATGTGGAAGAGTGCTCTAAGATGTATGGGGTCCTAGAAATACACGGCCTCTTTAATATTATTTCTGACTTTGGTCCTCTTCATCCATGGGAAAATAGCTTGAGTCATCACAGCTATTAAGGAAGGTCCCCCCTCCAGATCTCCAGCCCCATTAATGTGACACATATTATAGTGGAAAGAGCAGTGAGTATAAAATCGACTTGATGGGGCACCTGGGTGACTCAGTCCGTTGAGTGTCCGACTTCAGCTCAGGTCATGATCTCATGGTTCCTGGGTTCCAGCCCCACGTCAGTCTCTGTGCTGACAGCTCAGAGCCCGGAGCCTGCTTCAGATTCTGTGCCTCCCTCTCTCTGCTCCTCCCATGGTCATGCTCTGCCTCTCTCTCTTCTCTCTCTCAAAAATAAACAATTGGCTCAATGACATCCTTTTTTAAAAAAATCTTTCCCGTGATCACATGCTTGGGGTTTCTCAATTTTGTTAATGTTTGCAAGGAACTAAATTTGGGCTTAATTTATTATCATTTTAAAAAATTTCATTGATGCCTGCTATTTATTTTTTCTTCTACATTTTTGAGTCTCATCTCAGCAACGCCTATCCTCTGGATGGAATGAAACTGTAACATTCCTGCCCTGTGCAACCACTGATATTTCTGGTTAGCTCTCAGCCCCAGAGCAGCTACCCATTGGTAGGCATATCATTTGCTGGTTCTGATCATGCACTGCCCAACACACGAGAAAAGTGTCCTCCTCCTGTGATTTGCCCCTTGCACCTTTCATTCAGCCTCTCAAATACGTCCTTAAATTCACCAGCAGCCCCACAATCTGGTCTTGGCCTCCTTAGCCATGCCTACTGTACGCTTCCACTTTGCTGTTCCAGAAGACGCTTCCATTTGTTGCATTCCGGAAGAGGCACCTAGGCAGAAAACTGGGGCACTTATTTCATTCACCTCCTCTCTCTAGGGCCATGGTCTTGCATTGCTTATTGTCCAGTGTCTAGAAACAGTGCCCTTGTATATTCTGTCCAGTTTTGTAACTTTTATTTTTCAGTCAGAGGACAAGTTTAGTATCAGTCTGTCATGGCTAGAAGCAGAAGAACACTGTGTTTCTAAGAAGTGGGAAACTTGGGGGCTAGTTAGGGATCGCTTCCAATCTGTACACCTTGTCTTCATTCATTTATTTGCCAATTAGTATTAGCATCTACTTTTAATTTACCCAGAGGGTCTTGGTGAAGACCAATTTAGATAATGGTTGTGGAAGTGTTTTGCACACTAAAATATGTATTATGTAAAAATTATGTGACATTAAACATGAATAGTTTTCATTAAGCACAGATGCTTAAAAGGATTAGTCAATGTACATGATGAAACAAGTGTTTTCTGGCATCTCAGAAAGGGAGATAGGAGCAGGGGGATGACATTTATAATTAATTACTGTGTGCCACATGCTATACTTGTGGCTGTATTTATTTGAGGAACCCTTTAATACACGTCAGTTTTTTTTCCCATTTTACAGATGAGGACACAGAGATTTAAAGGGGTTAAATCACTTGCACAACCAAAAAATGATAGATTCAAAGCCTGATCTGTGGATTGCAAAGCCTGTGCTTTGGACTTGTTTTTCAAAGATTTCTTTCTCAGACTGAAGGGCTTTGTATAAACATCTAGACCAGATTGCTGAAACTCTGAGATTTACCAACTGCAGAAGGAAACCCAGCCTATTATGGTGTGCTGCTTTCTTCTCAGTGGTTTTTTTTTTCTTTTTTTGAACTTGTTGGAAGCTTATTGTGTAAACGGTTCTGAGGAGTGTGAGAATTATTAGTGACAGCCACATCCCCAAAGAACAGAGTCACTCATTTGTGTGTGTGCATGATAATGAGTGTGTATGCATGTTTCTGGAACTGCTTCTAAGTAAGTCCTCTCCTTTTTTTGCACCAGAAATCTGGCTTTAAATAAAACTATTAAATGTAGTGTAAACATCACTAAATTGGGATGTTAGCATTTATTTATTTATTTATTTATTTATTTTTATTAAAAAAAATTTTTTTTAACGTTTATTTATTTTTTTGGGACAGAGAGAGACAGAGCATGAACGGGGGAGGGGCAGAGAAAGAGGGAGACACAGAATCGGAAACAGGCTGCAGGCTCCGAGCCATCAGCCCAGAGCCCGACGGGGGGCTCGAACTCACGGACCGCGAGATCGTGACCTGGCTGAAGTCAGACGCCTAACCGACTGCGCCACCCAGACGCCCCGGGATGTTAGCATTTAAAAACTGTTCCATGCCTTTTTAATGTGTTTTGCTGTTTTCCCTGCCTAATTATCATTATTGTCAATATATGTTAGCATGACCTTTTCTGATTGAATAACTTCAACTCTGTCTCAAGTGCTCACAATATCTTAACTTTTAAAATTAAATTATGCTCCAAAATGACGAGTATATCCTATCACCAGAGGAAGCAGGATGGTGGGAAGGGTATGGTCTCCGTCAGAACCTCAGAATCATAATTTTTAACAAATGAGGATCAGAGAACCTAAGGAAAAGAAAGTCAGGGCACGGACAGTACTGGCTTGAATTGTTACCATGTAGGCACTATGTTGGGAGTGATTTCGTATACATCACCTCATTTAACAGCCACAAAACTCCAACAGGGAAGAAATTGCTATCGCTCTTGACAGTAATTGACTCAGAAGGGAAACAGGCTCGCACAGCTCAGTGTGGAGGTGGAAAAGGGATGTGCCTCCCACCTCTTTCTGATACACAAGCCCAAGCTTGTTTTTTTTTTCTTTTTTGTTATACAAATGGCTACTCAGTGTGTTTTTAAAAGTGGAAACCTTTTGATATTGAAAACTCTAACACGTAAAAGAGCATCCTGGGTGACTGTGAACTACAATGCAAGTGGGTAGTCCTTTATCATTTTGGCCTCAGATTCAACAAACATGTATTAAATGCCAGTTATGTGCTAGACACAACATCATTTGCTTCCATGTTCATTATCTTACACACATTTCTAAGTTTATTTTTAAGTGTATTTATTAATTTTGAGAGAGAGAGAGAATCCTAATCCGGCTCCATGCTGTCAGCACAGAGCTGTGAGATGATGACGAGCCAAAACCGAGCTTAACTGACTGAGCCACCCAGGCGCCCCTATCTTATTCCCTTCTCACAGTGAATTTGGAAAGTAGGTGATGTTCTTCCCATTTTATTGCTGAATGTGAAAATGCCCTGGCAGTGGCTCATTTGTGTTACTTCTCAATCCAAAAGTGAAGGAAATTGAAGGGGAAAGAGTCATGAAGCAGCTGCAAGCTTTGCCACAGATTACCCAAACCTAGAGCAAAGAGTAAACATCAGAGACACTCCAAATCAAAGTTGTTTTGCCAAGCCTGTCCGTACCACTTTTAGTGTGACTTAGCAAGCATGTGGCACCACAGAACCTTTCAAGCACTAAGCCATTATTAGTGCCCACTCTAGAAAAAAGGAAAACAAAACAAAAAGGAAGAGTTCCTGTTCTGTAACAGCCCGTGGTCCCATCAGAACTGCCTATAAAACTAGTCTGGGAACTTAAAGCACTGTTAATTAGCTCCATTAAAAATGATGTTGCTTGTAATCAGAACCATTGCAAGCCTTACATAGCCAATATTTAGATGACAGCCAAGTATGTGTGTGTGTGTGTGTGTGTGTGTATAGATACAGATATAGATATCTATATATATCTATATATATACATACATATTTTTTTTCCTCGTCCTGGGACTTCTCAAGAGGGAAAGGAAAGTGTTAATATTTATCGAGTACCTACTGTATGTCTTGTGCTCTTCTAGCATGTTTATATGCATTAGCTATTAATCTTTGCATGCATTATTTTTCTGTTTTAAATTGGGGAAACCATGTCTTTCAGAGGGTAACTGATTTGAAGTGACCAAAGTCTCCTAGGAAGCACATAATGTAATGATCGAGTGAGCTGTAGAGATGGACAGGATTCGGTCTGAAACTATACACTCTTCTTTTCAACTGTGTAACCAAGAGGAAGTTCTGAAACCCCTTGAACCTACATCTTCAGTGACAAAGTAGGGGTAACGACAGGGTAGTTGTGGGGATTAAATGAAATCATCTGCACGGATTCATGTGACACTTTCTTTGATACATCTTAAGTGTTTGGTAAACGTCAGTTGGCAAGGAATGTGGTGGTATTCATGTCAAAAGCAGCATTTGTTTCAGATTAATTCTCAAGTCTGGTCTTTATTTTTTTAATCTTTTTTAATGTTTTATTTATTTTTAGAATGAGAGCATGAGTGGGGGAGGGGCAGAGAGAGGGAGACGGAATCAGAAGCAGGCTCCAGTATCTGAGCTGTCAGCACAGAGCCCAACAAGGGGCTTGAACCCATGAACTACAAGATCATGACCTGACTTGAAGTAAGCCACTTAACAGACCGAGCCACCCAGGTGCCCCTCAAGTCCAAAGTCTTTTATGACACCATGCAGTCTTCTACAACAAGCTTTTCTCATCTTGGGAATTCTTTCTTTGCATGTATTAGTTAACTTAAAAGAGGCAACTTCAGTCATGAGTAACCTAAAATCGGCTTAGATGGGGCGCCTGGGTGACTTAGTCGGTTAAGTGCCCGACTTCAGGTCAGGTCATGATCTCACTATTCGTGAGTTTGAGCCCTGCATCCGGCTCAGAGCCTGGAGCCTGCTTTGGATTCTGTGTGTGTCTTTCTCTCTCTGTCCCCTGCTTGTGCACTCTCTCTCTCTCTCTCTCTTTCAAAAATAAATAAACATTAAAAAAGTTTTAAATCAGCTTAGAAAGATGAAAGACTCATATTAAACCTATTAAATCTTTGGTCAGTAAGTTGTTTGCTTTACTGATGTTTTTTCCCCCTCTTGGTAAGTCTTTCTGTAGGTTGAATTATTTCCATTCCCACAAATGCAATCTGTGCCATTCTGGGTGGAAATGCAACTCAGTAACTATCATTTAGACCCAGGAAAGGAGACCGGATCTTGAAACATCTGGAGACAGAGTGGCCATCGTGATGGCAGAGCAAGGTATACAAAGACAGTTCATTAGTTCCAATTAACAAAGGCTCCTCTTCCACCTTTGGGAGATACAAGGATTTGTGGTACAGAAAACCACACAGGTTACTTGTGTGAAGGACTGGTAATCATGGCACACTAGGGCATCTTTTGTAATTTCTTCATTTTCTGTGTGTAGTTGGTTCTCACTAGGAGATCACAGGTGTGAACTGGCAAAAGTATGAAACCAAAGCACAGAGGCCTTAGTTGGCTAAAAGGAAGGTATGCTTTGGAGTCAGAAGACTTGAGACTGAGATCTATCTATATCTTGCACTTTTCTAGTAGTATCACCTTATGCAAACCATTTTTTCTCCACTAACTTGGTTTTTTGTAAGATGGAAGAAAATGGTAATAAAATGAAAAAAAATCCCTCTTCTTTTTACCTCTCACAAGTGTTGGAAACGTCCTATATGATGGGCATGAAAGTGCTTTATGCTGATTCAGTCAGTCAGCAAATATTTATTAAGTATCCATGTGTCAGATACAGTTAAGGTCCAAAAATAATTGTTTTTATTGTGGTTGTGGTATTAGCCATGAATTGTTTCCCAATCCACAGAGAATAATCATTCCGGAACCTAAAACCCATTTCTAGCTTATCTTCACACTTTGGAAGAGCATTAAGCTGCGTGCCAACCCCTGAACATCCAAGTCCACTTACACCCAAGCTGCTGTTTCTACTTCTTTTTTTTTTTTTTTTTAATGTTTATTTATTTATAAGAGAGAGAAAGAACGTGAGTGGGGTAGGGGCAGAAAGAGAAGAGAGAGGGAGAATCCCATTGCACTGCCAGTGCCGAGTCCCATGCTGGGCTGGAACTCAGGAACCCTGAGACCATGACCTGAGCTGAAGCCAAGAGTCAGATGCTTAAGGACTGAGCCACCCAGGCACCCCTGCTGTTTCTTCTGGAATGCTCTTCCCTCACTCTCCAAATCATGCTCCTGGCTCAAATACTTCTATTGAGATTAAACCCAGGTGTATTAAACCCCAGAGAGAGGCCTGTTTTCTTTTTTATAACGTACGCCTTTTCTGCTCAGGGCTTCTCAAATTTAAATTTGCATACAAATCACCTGGGGATCTTGTTAAAATGCAGATTCTGGGAGTCTGCATTTTTAACAGTCTTTCAGGTGCCTCTGCCCCTGCCAGTCTGTGGATCACCCTTTGAGCAGTAAAGTCTTAGAATACTAATTCTGGGCTTAAATTATTCATCACCAATAATGCACAACTATATTTTGTTAAATTAAAATTTACTGGTAAATTCCCCTCTGCGAATACGCACGTTAAGGGAAGTGCCTGATGGTTTTAATGAAGTAAGAGAGAGGTGAGCTTAGACAAGTCCCATTGCCTCCTTGGGCCCAGTTTTCTCATCTGTAAAACAAGCACCTGGCCAATTCCTGCCTTGCCTCCCCACCAGTGTCCCTGTGAGTGGCTTCAGAGCATTAACTGTGCTATACAGCCCTTTTAAAAGTAATTATTTTACTTTCAGTGATTTTACCTTTCCGTTTATTTTTAAGCCTCTTTGAAAGCTCTTTGTATGGGGCTTGTCATGGAACTAAAAACATGTCAAGAGGCAGTTGGTGTTCTTGGTTGTCAGAGTCTCTGCTAAATGAAAGGTTAAATATTCCAGAATCAGGGCCTTCCAAAGGAAAGCCGTACCCCTGAGAGCCACCAAATATCTCTTCCTCAAGGGCCATGCTCATGATGCAGTTCTTTGTCTACCTTTCATAAATTTGCGCCTTCTCTCTTCATCATGGCCTAGTAACAGCAGCACGGACTCTGGGGTCCGACATTTGAATGAATGTAGGCAAGATGATTCCAAGAGAGTTAGCCTTCCTGAGACAAAGTATCCTCATCTGGTAATCTGTGGAGTGGAATTAACAACAAAAAATAATAATAAGAGAAAGAGGAGAAAGGGGAGAAGGAGGAAAAAAAAACAAACAAGAGGAAGATGGATAAAGCTGTCTAACTTTTGTGAAAGTCAGACCTGATCAGATGCAGTGTCTGGCTTGTAGCTGGGTCTTTGTGAATGTAGATTCTTCCCCCAGCCTATCCTTAGCCGTCCTTTCTCTCTCTGTTTCTTGTCCTCTTTCCAAACTTCTTCTTCTCCATTGGGCTTCTTTTACCCTCCATCATCCAAAAATGTGTGTGTGAATAAATGAATGAATAGGAGAAAGGATGAATGGGCGATGTTATAAATACTTGGCATCTTTAATTTGACATTCTGTCTTTTCGAATCTCTGAAGTGTTTTCTTCTTCTTTTTTTGCTTATAACATTCTTGTAAGACATCATCTTTGACCTTGCTTATGGGCACCTTTGCTTTACCTCTGGTCCTTGTGTTCTTATGCCTCATCACTATAACTGCGAACTTCCTGAGGGGGAAGACTGGTTCTTATTCATGTCTGCATTAGCTGTGTCAAGCATGGTGGGCACATGCAATTCTGCCAACAATGTTTTGTTGAATGAATGTATGTGAAAAGGAAAGAAGGAAGAAAGGGAGAAAAAAAAAAAAAAAGAAAGGAAAGGAAAATGAGTTTGCTTTTCTAAACTGAAAGTCGCTTTTCTCAGACAGTGCCTGGCACATATTAGGTGCTCAGAACATACTCACCAAAGATATCTTATTGCCAATTTAAGTCTTGGGTGGATTCCCAAATGCCAAGCACATGATAAGAAGTGTTTGATTTGGGGACCTGCAATGACAAACACAAAGAGTAACCTGGAGAAATGGAGAAGGAGAAACCATCTTTTTTCAGTTCAAAGATGTCAAGCTTTCATGTCATTGTCCACCCGGCCTCTGCAGGTGGATGGTTGCCAGGGCAACCATGGCGCTAAGCCTTTGCATTCATGGAGTTTTCCATTGATAATTGCTAATGTGAACAAGTGCTGGCTTGCACTTTACGCCTGCCTGGCTTGTAAGTCTACCTTAATTGGATGTGCCAAGATTGAGGAAAAAGTAATCTGCCCTTTCAAGACAACTGACAGGGAGATGAAGTGTTGTTTGGGCCTTTATTGTTACAATTTTGCTGACAAAATTACTATGAACTGTCTTCTCTGGATGCATAGCCTGCCTTTGTTGACAGAACCCTGGTGTTTATCTTCCAGGGGTGGTATATTAAGTCAAGGGAAACTGTGATGAAACGTTTGGAGCAGTTTCGTGGAAATTCACTTGTTTTTTTTCAAGAGCAGTGGGGAGACTTGTGGCAGTGGGGAGAAGCCTGAGGATATGAGGAATTAGAAAGGGGTGAAAAAGGAGCTGATTACATACTATGGGCAAGACATCGCGTCGGCCTTTCTAATGCACATGGTCTTAATCTTCCCCATTCGTACAAGGTAGGTGTAAAATCTCCAGGCTACAAGTTAGGGAAACTGGCTCTAAAGGTAAATTCCTCTGAAGTCTCAGTTTGAAATTGAGACATGTTGTCAGGATTCAAAGTCAGGTCTTCTGGAGGATAAAATCTGTTCCTTTATCTATTCCTGTCTGTCAATGGGAATTTGGACAAGTCACTTCCTTCCTGCTTGTAATTTTCCCTCGCTGGTCCCATTTTTGCTTTGTGAAGTCTTCCCAAAGCAGTCCACTCCTTCCTGCTCCGACGGCTCTGTTAATATTTAAATAGATTGACCTCCATCTAGAAAACTTCAAGAGCCTACCAGGTTTTAGGGACAGTGGTAGGTGCTAAAGACACAGGTGGATAATTTGAGTTATTTTATAGGAGCTTACCATCTAGATTCTAGGAGAGGCTATAAAGGAACAGATGCATTCAATTAGAGAGAGTTGGTTAAAAAGAAAGAAGTCTGTATGTGTGCTCTTGAGCACAGAGGAGAAGAATTTTACCAGGAAACAGGGCCAGCAACAGCCCAGAGAGCAGTAGTATGCCCAGGTGAAGAGCTATGGGACGTTTAGTATTTCAAGAACAAGAGGTAACTCAGGAGCTACTGGAGACGCTGACAATGGAGAAGGGTCTTATGAGGGAGTGTGGTCATAAACCCAGAGATATGAGAGATTGGTGTTCTTTGCGGTGGGGAATTTCCAATGATACATTTCAAGGCCAGAATCAGCAAAATTTTTCTGTCAAAGGCCAGAGAGTAAATATTTTAGGCTCGCAGACCACATATGGCCTCTGCCACATATTCGTCTCTCTTTTTTTTTTCTTTTTCTTTTTTACAACCTTTTAATAATATAAAAAACCTTCACTGGTGGGTGTAAAAACATAGGCTGCAGGCCACATTTTGTCCAAGGCTGTCGTTTACTGAATTCTGCTTTATGGCTTAGTCTCCAATCTGTCATAGTCCTGGTCACCAATCTTTGATGTCTCAATTGTCCTCTGAAAATTTAATGCCTACTTAGGATCAATATATAGTATCTCATTTAATTTGCACAACAATCTATTTATAAGTTGTAAGAGCTTAATGATTTTTTTTTTTTTTTAAGTTGAGTAAACCCTGAAGACAAGCAGGAGCACTTCATAATTCTTCAATTCCCATGGACCATTAGAGATTTCCTAAATTTTTAAAGTGTAAAACGGTTGGACTTTTATTGTGGACATAATTTAGTCCTGCAGTACTTCATAAGTGCATAAGAGCTACCAAATAGGGTGGTATATACCCTAAACCATGTATAGAGTACCTGATAAAATAAGGATTTTTCAAAGTTAGTTTTGGCTATATGACATTTTTCACTTACATGCTGACTCTAGAAGGAAATTTTCACCCAATAAGGTGTGCACAATATAATGGGACAGTTAGTGTCCTGGCCTACATCCAGACTCTCTAAAAATGCAATTCATATTTGTTTTAGAAATCATGTCATGTGTGGAGCTGATGATTGACAAAAACCCGATCATGTTTTCAGTTGCACCATGGCCCAATCATACCTCTGCCGTTCTATACAAGCAAGATTGTGTTGTTATTGCTCTTGTCTATTTCTTTCTTTTTATGTTTTTTTTTTTTAATTTATTTTTGAGAGAGAGAGAGTGCAGAGATAGAGAGTGCAGAGAGAGAGAGGGAGACACAGAATCTGAAGCAGGCTCAGGCTCTGAGCTATCAGCACAGAGCCTGATGCAGGGCTCGAACTCACAAACCATGAGATCATGACCTGAGCCAAAGTCACACGCTTAACGACGGAGCCACCCAGGTGCCCCTGCTCTTGTCTGTTTCTAATTGAAGTGCAAATCTTTTTTTATACTTACCCCTGTGCAATTTCATTGCCTGAATTTTAACTCCCTGATCAAACTGTTGAGCTTATCTTGATCTTTGTTTTACCATTCACCACATTATCTGTCCTTCCTAATTTCTTAGAAACCAAGGTTTAGAAGGTCCTTGAGGTTCTATTGGTTGGCACTACAGGGCCCTAGCACTTAGCTACCCACACCCTGCTCGTGCACTTCCAGTGATGGGGAAGGGGGAAAGGACTCAATACTTCCCACTGCATTACTGAACAGCTCTACTTGCTTAAAAAATGGGGTAAAACAAAGGAGCAAACAGAGGCTCACTCTCAGCAATTTGTGTGTGTCATCTTATCTTATTCTCCAAGCAACCAAGTGAATTAAGTGTTCTTATATTAACTATAAAGATGAGAAAACTGAGGATAAGAGAATGTTCATTTATTTGTTGCTCCAGCTGGGAAGCAATGGAGACGAAATGTAATCCCTCTCTGACTCCAAAGTCCAGTGATACTTCCCTGCTTCCATAGGTGACTCATTATCACTAAAGATCTTCCCTAATGCTGGACCAAAGTTTCTTTCTTTTGTGCTCTGTTCACTGTGCCCTCCAGAACAATGCAAGATGAATTAGCTCCCTCTTCCCCTGCCTTTGCTTGTTGGAGGGCATTATTCAGAGTCAGGATAATGCAGCAGCTTGCAAGCTCTCAGGAGGAACAAGCAGTGGACCTTGGGGGTAACCACATGTGGGGCTATGGACACAAGTTTTGACACAAGATAAATTTGGGTCTGGATCCCAGCTCTTATACTTACTCTGTGACATGGTCAATTCATATCAGTTCTCTGACCCTTATTTTACTTGGTATAAAATGAGCAGTATAAAAAAAATTAGTTTAAAAGAGTCCTACCTCCTAGTGGGTGTTGTGAGGGTCACCACCATGATACTGGCAAGCTTGGCACAGTGCCTTGTAGAATGAGTGCTGGGTCATGTGTGCTGCCATGTTGTTCCCGAGTATTCTGGGTTTTTACAAGAAGCAATGCATTCATTTGTGTCCAACAAGGCAATACTCATTATTTAGCTTGTAACCGTCTTTTTCTCTGTTACTGATGAAAGCATTGAATAATAACAGTTCATTCATACTTTCATCCTGTGTAAGTGCCAAGGGATGAGGTTAAATTCATCGCATATGGTACCTCATTTCTTCCTCATAATATCCTTGAAAGGTAAATACTGTTGTTATCATCCTCATTTTACAGAGGGGTAAACTGAATCTCAGAAAGGTTATGCAATTTGCCCGAGGTCCCATGGGAAGGTGGTAGTAGAGATGGGATTCAAACCAAGGCAGGCTGGCTCTGCATCAGTCCTACTCTTAGCCTCTGTGCTGAACTGCCTCAGAGCAGCTCGGGCCCACAGGAGCAGAGATTCCATCTTGCTCTCATTCCAAATACTACTCAGCTCTGTTTCCTCTTGGTATTATTATGATGTCTTCATCTCTCCCCAAATCCCCAATACTTTGTGTGTTCCATGACTTGTCCCATCTTCCTCAAGAATGCAAAATTAATTCTCACTAATATGAACAGTTTGTCTTCTTTGAACCTGTTTCCCCGTCTATAAAATGGGGATAGAGATCCATATTCAACAACGCTTTTGTGAATGCTAAATGTAGTCATTCAAACCCAGTGCCCAGATCAATGTCTGGCATGTCTGAATAGGTTCCCTTTCCTCACTGCCTACAGCATTTGCATTCAAACAGATGACTGAGCAGGATAATTCATGTATTTGCTTGCTCAGCAACTATTTATAAACTGCCTACTATAGTGGGGCTTGGTTTCTGCATTGGATGAATCAGAAAAAAATTATACTGGAACATTTTATAAACTATACGAAGGAAACAGATGGTCTGGTGGGAGCCTAGAAGGTCGGTACAGCTTCCCAGACTGAGGGGAATTTGATCTGGGTGTTGAAGAAACATTAGGAGTTATTCAGACAGCAGGGGGAGAAAGGAGGCCTTCTAGACTTAGTCATCTGGGAATAGTGATGGAAAAAGTGTGAAGAATGCAAATATTGGCTTATTTACCCACTCTGTTGGTCTGTCATTCCCAGGAAATTGTACCTTCCATTGCTTCCCTTTTCCTGCTAATTTTTATGCAATGTACAAGCAACATAATAAAAATAAAGAAATTAAAATCAATGCATCCATCTAATGCATTGAATACTTTTCTTTTTCTAGTCATTGTCAATGAGATTCTGTCAGATTTTATTTGTATTAACTCGTCACTGTTGTTACAAATGCATTGTTTCTATTTTTGATGTTTACCATTACTCATGTATTTTCAATGACCTTTACTTTTACATATTATGTTTTATATTTTTAAACTGTGAAAAAGTCCCAAGGATAACTATCTTTGAGAAAGTCACCAAGTGTATAGACTTTGAACAAAATGCCTAGGTTCCAACTGTGATGCTATAAGTACTATTTTTTTTTCACTCTGAGTAATTTATAGAAACTTTAGTTATGTTGTTATTGTTGTTATTGATGTTGTTTTTTCTCTCTAAATTGGGATTAACAATAACTTCTTTGTATTTATTTTCACAAAAATCGAATGGGTTGCATAGGAAGCACTGAGCCCAGTGTCAGGTGATTAATGGTGGCTACGATTATTAACATATATTATGCCTTTCTATTTTTATATACATATAAATATATATGTAAGGATACCTGATTTGATTCTTAGCCAGGGACAAAAGCACACATTTCTTTCTTTTCTTTTCTTTTCTTTTCTTTTCTTTTCTTTTCTTTTCTTTTCTTTCTTTCTCTTTTAAGTTTTTTATTTTTTATTAAAAAAAATTTTTTTTACATTTATTCATTTTTGAGAGACAGAGAGAGACAGAGCACAAGCGGAAGAGGGGCAGAGAGAGAGAGAGGGAGACATAGAATCTGAAGCAGGCTCCAGGCTCTGAGCTAGAGCCCGACACAGGGCTTGAACTCACAAACAGCGAGATCATGACCTGAGCCGAAGTTGGACGCTCAACCGACTGAGCCACCCAGGAGCCCCTTTTGTTTATTTTCTTAAGTTTATTTATTTATTTTGAGAGAGAGAGAGAGAGAGAGTACGCACACAAGTCGGGGAGGGGCCGAGAGAGGGGGAAAGAGAGAATTCTAAGCAGGCTCAGCACTGTCAGCACAGAGCCCCATGTGGGGCTTGAACTTACAAACTGCGAGATCATGACCAAAGCTGAAATCAAGAGTTGGGTGCTTAACCAACTGAGCCACCCAGGTGCCCCATTTTTTTTAATCCACCCTTTTTATTATCTGTCTTTCAGTAAGAATCTTATGAAATTGAAGCATTACCAGATGCAACTTGTTCATTGACTCGTTCAATTTGCTAAATGTCCGCTTTGTCCTGAACACTGCCGTAGGCTCCTATGCAGCTCGCTCTCTGGATGGGAAGGACACAGATAAGCATATGATGACAATGCAGTGGGATAATGGCTGTCTACCAACAAGGGCTGCACAAGGTGCTGTCGGACTGAGAACTCAGCATCTCATCGTGGCTCCCTGTGCCCCAGAGTGACATGCTCCAGCATCTTCCACAAACCCCCTACTCCTGTCTCCACCCCTCTCCCTTACTCTCCCCCACATGCATGCTTTCTTCTGGTTCCCTGCTCTTGTTTCGAGTAGGATCTGTGCACAGGCTCCTTTTCTGCCAGAAACCCTTACTCAACTCTTCACGCGTTGCCTCTTTCCCCTTGTCATCTCAGCTCAAATGTCATTTCCTCACAGAGCCCCAAGCCATCTATTGGCCTGTTGCCCTCTTTTTGTTTGTTTGTTTCTAACCTAGCATCTTGATCATTTTCTTCTTAGGATGTATCAAGTGTGTAATTGCATAGCGCCCCTTCAGGCACCCCTTCAGTGTTCTGCTTCATGCAGAGACCATATTTGTATTCATCCTTGTTCACACAATACCCAGTAGAATGGAATGGAGAAAGGGCTCAGTAAAATACATACTCAGTAGATGAAAATCAGGGGAGTGATCTATGTATGGGTTCAATCTCACCAAAGGGATAAAAGTTGACTAGAGGGACATGGAGGAATCATGTTTTATTTTTTTTAATTTTTTAAATATTTACTTATTTTTTAGAAAGAAACAGAGTGCGAGCAGGGGAGGGGTGGAGAGGGAGGGAGACACAGAATCTGAAGCAGGCTCCAGGTTCTGAGCTGTCAGCACGCAGCCTGATGCAGGGCTCGAACCCACAAACCATGAGATCATGACCTGAGCCTAAGTCAGACGCTTAACCGACTGAGCCACCCAGGCACCCCAGGAGAAATCACGGTTAAGTATCATGATTTGGAGGTAAGCACACAAGTTTAGAATCCATTCCGATTTGTCTTTAAATCTCCATCTTGCTACATACCAAATACATGATCTA
Organism: Herpailurus yagouaroundi; assembly: GCF_014898765.1. NCBI lineage: Eukaryota > Metazoa > Chordata > Mammalia > Carnivora > Felidae > Herpailurus > Herpailurus yagouaroundi. Next base: position 9,268,990 of record NW_024412411.1, on the reverse strand, counting down.
GGCAAATCATCTCAATTTTATGGCCCATATCACCTTCATCTGTGAAATGGAGATAATAGCACCAAATTGCTAGGTTGTTGTGAGTAGTCAACTTAAGGTATTCAAAGCACGTGGGTAAATAAACAAAGAGCATTATCATGTGTGTCCTCAGATGTGATAAGGAGGACCATGAATTGTGTGGGCTGAAAATACTTTGGCAGAGTGAGTCCCCATGTTTCAGTCTGAGAGGGAGAGACAGTGGTCTGACCTGAAGCACTAGGCTGCTGTGAGGAAAATTGAATTGTTGCAAAGTCTTTGGAAGTACAAAGTGCCTACAGCCAATTTTTGAAGGTCAAAGATTTATAGTTTTTTTGTCACAGCATCCAGAGGATGTAGAATAATGGTCTCTCCTTATCCTAGGCACTCGATGCTGTACATGTGGTAGTTCATTTAATACTAATCATCTGTAAACTACGATTTCCCTCGCTCTACAATTGAGGAAGCTGAGACTCAGAGATGTTAGGAAACTTCCTCAATACTATGGAATCTGTATGTGACAGAGCTGGACTTCCGGCCAAGTGGCATGGTATCGCCAGTGTGCTGCACAGCCCGTGTGTGCAGAGAGCCCTGTGGAATTTAAATTGTTACATGTATGAGTTCGAATTCCTACTCCACCACTTACTAATTGTGCAGCCCTGAACAAGGTGTATCATTTCCCTCAGCCTCCGTTTCCTCACTTAAAAGATAGAAAGATGGTGATATGTCCTTAGAAGGGGGTGGTGACGTTTAAACAAACCAGCATATGTGGTTGGTAGGTGTGGGCCTCGTAGGTGATGCTCAGTGAAAGGTAGCTTGCCTTACCACTCACACTTGTACTGAAATCTGCTCGTGGGTCTTGACAGAGTTGAGATTTTATAAGCCTTGATGGCTGTTAATTGAGAAATATGCATCCGTGACAGGTAATCAATACGCTCATTTGGCAGTCAGGTTCCAGATGAAATAAAGCTAAACGATGATGCAATTAGCATGTACAAACAAATCCCCCACAGAAGCCAAATAAACTTGACTGTCTTCTCCATCCTAATCATGCCACTGTGTTTGGAATGCATCTGGAAGGCATTTTCCCGGTAAATCTGGACCCAGCTAAATAAATAGAGCTTCTTTCTTGGATGTTTGCTTTACCTGCTTTCTCCTTGGAGCTCAGTTTCCCTCCGCCCAAGGTAGACAGCACGTAGGCCTGACTGCTTAAGTGTGAAGGGCACGCTGCACACCTCGCTGACAGACAGTGTCCCCTGAAATTCACTTTGTCATTTCTTTCCCGGTTCTCAGACAGAATGACAACAGCCAGCGATTTTAATGGGGAAACAGTTCAGGAGGCAGGTTCTCAACAGTCTCCGGCAAATCTTTCTAAAAACATCCTTCTCCTGTATTGCAGTGGGTGAATTACCAAACAACGAGGTGCCTGTCTCTGTGGTCACTTTCACACTAACCTCTAACTTTCTCGTCTGGTTTTCACAACTGCAGTTATTAACTTGAAAATGCATCATAACTGTCACATGCCAGTGAGCTTAATAAATCATAACCTGAGCTGATTGTTTAGCTAAAACAGTAAGCCATGATTAAAAAAAAAAAAATCCTACATCCTCTACTTATTAGCCCGGTGTCTTGGGCAAGTAATGTTAATCCCCATGCCTCTGTTTTCTATCTTTCCAAAGAGGGTGATGACAGTACCTGGCACTGGGTATGATGGGAAGGCCAAATGAGATCATTTATGTAAAGTTCTGACATCACTGGCTGGTGCAAAATAAACTCACAATGCATACTGTAGCTATTATTGTCATTACCACTCTAAATTGTAAGTCAAAACCGAAATGAGACTAATTTGGGTCATTTAACCTTTCCATCCAGTCCTTTCTGGTAGGCTTGGGATATTGCAAAGAACATGAGCTTTAGGGACATATAAACTTGGATTCAAATTTTGGCTCTACCATTTATGTGTGACCTCATGTAAGTGACCTAGCTTCTTTGAATATCAGTGTCTTCATTTGAAAGCTTTTTACAGAGTGTATGTAAATATAAATGTCTCCTCCCAGAAATTTGGAATTTTAGCTTAAGCTAAAGCAAGAAAACTTGTGACTGTATTAAGAGTCCGTGACTGTTATGGACCCATGACGATCTTGACGCTAGAATGATCTGAAACTGCTTGCAAAGTAAGTAGCCAGTGATAGGACCAGTAAACTGGAAAGGGCCTCTTGGTATCATCTTGTCTACTGCATTCATTTCATGGAGAGAAAAACCCCAAAGAAATTCAGCGGCTCATCTGAGATGACACAGTAGGAAAAGGCTGGGCCCCAGAGCTGAACCTAGTTAACTTACAGTGATCAATATTCCACCTCAGTCTGTCAAAGCAAAAGAACAAAATAAACAAAACACCAATTAATTGTAGATAAAAACAAAGGTTGAAGGGAAAGGAAAGAAGGAAAGGAGGGAAGGAGGGCAGGAAGGGGAAGAGAATCATCGAAACGAAGGTGGGGCATCATTTGGAAAGAATGGCAGTCCAGTGGTGCATATTATGGTGAAGCCAACGTGATAAAGTGGTGAAGAGGGTGTGCCCAGGTGAGCCACATGGACTTGGCTCCCACCTCGGCCTCCGCAGGGCTGTGTAATCTGCAAAAGGGGACTTCACTGCTCCATGCCCCAGGTTTTTAATATTACACTCTCTATATGCGTGTTGTGAGGGCTAAAGAGATGATTGGTATAAAATTATTAGTACAGAGCCTCACACATAGGAAACATTGAGTACATTTAGCTGCTCTTATTAAATGTGAAGTTAAGTATCATTTCTCCTGTTTTTTTTTCAATTTTTAAAGCAGCTGTTTTGAAGTCATTGAGATATTCTGCCTCCCCGCCCTTTTTAAGTTAAATGCCATGAAGCTAACACTGTGAAAAGGTGTTGGAAGTAATTACAAGAGAAGGAGAGGCTGGGGGAGGGGGCTGCAGAGGAAATAAGCACTAATACCTGTGCAGGACCTGCTAAGTATGTGTATGGCACTGTGGGGAGAGCTTTTTGTGTCTTCTATTTAATCCTTATCACAGGGCTATGGGGTAGGTATTGTTGTCCTCATTATACACATGAGGAAAATAAAAGTCTGAGCAATTAACGTTTGACCGAGGCATTTCTGGCATAAAAACCTCTTTCCTCTCCCTTTCAAGATATAATCCCTGCCTACCAAGAATGCAATGCAATCCCTGCCTACCAAGAATTCCAAACAAGCAGCCTACATTGCCAGAAATCATTAGAAGAAAGATCCAAGAAGACCATCTATTAAGGGGTTGATGTGTGTGTGTGTGTGTGTGTGTGTGTGTGTGTGTGTGTGTGTGTGTGTATGTTTTCTTTCTGGTTTTTAGGCAAGCTATTGCTGTTAGCTGTCCTGTGTCATTGCCATGAAGTACTCTTGTTCGTTTTCCCATCCTCTGTTCCCTTCTATAAACTGTGAATCACCACATTTCAAAGTAGGCAGTCTCTTAGTTTACATGTTCTTCTGTGTTTTCTTATACCCAGGATGAACAGTATTGCGGCTCACAAGAAAGCTCGAGTTATAGTCTTCTTCTTGGACATTGATGGAAACATCTGAATAAGGTAAAATCATATGCATTTTAATTAAATTTTATATATGATTAAGTTTATTATTATTCGCTCAAGCGTTTGTGATTTGCTTCATGCCAGTGGACGAGCCGGGAAGGGAAAAGCAATAACTGGGTGTTATTTCCCTTCTCTTTAGTCTTGAGCAAAACCCTGTGGGTTGGAAAGTGGCGTTCTCAACAGACTTTTGTTAGTAGGGTCTATCACAGTGGGTGGAGGAGATTGGCATTAAAAGTGCAGATCTTCGGGGCGCCTGGGTGGCTCAGTCGGTTGAGCGTCCGACTTCAGCCAGGTCACGATCTCGCGGTCCGGGAGTTCAAGCCCCGCGTCAGGCTCTGGGCTGATGGCTCAGAGCCTGGAGCCTGTTTCCGATTCTGTGCCTCCCTCTCTCTCTGCCCCTCCCCTGTTCATGCTCTGTCTCTCTCTGTCCCAAAAATAAATAAACGTTAAAAAAAAAAAAATTAAAAAAAAAAGTGCAGATCTTCTGGGTTTGGATGGATTGGCTTTCTTCCTTGTGTGTTTTGTTTTTGTTTTAAATCTTAGAAGTCCTGAGGAGAGGACTGAGTCTTTATTTGTAATGCAAAGGGAAGGTCTAGCACTTTAAAAATTCTTGCAGGTCAGATCCCCTCGCTGCTTAAATCCCCTCTCTGCTTAATAGATTTCAATTAAAAATGAGAAGAACTATATTTAAGTAAACTTAAGTAAATTGTTTGTTGTATGGGAGGAAAATATTTTCCTGTATCCTCAGTTTAGTGCCTGGGGCTCATGGATTAAGTTGACAAAAGACAGATTAAAAAGTTTATAGACGTGTGCAAAGCACATATACGTGGGTGATTGGGTGATGAGTAATTGAAAAGAGTTATAGATTGGGACTTGTGTGCTTAATTTAGGATGGAAAAGAGGCGGGGAGGAGAAACTTCTATAGGAAGATCACATAGGTTTCTTTAAGAAAGACAAATGGGTTTTTTTGAGAGGACAAACAGGAGATAAGAAAGTTTGTGATAATATTTGTCTCTACAGACATGAGTGGTCTTTCTGTCTTCTTCAGGCCCTAAAACTCCCCAGGAGACAGGATTTAACAGCAGATTTACTTTTGGCCTTTCTTCTGAGAGCATACCCACCCTGAGGAGGGAATTTATGGCTGTCTTCTTTTCTCAGAAGTTTCTGCCTTTAGTCAAATAAGGGAAGATCCAAGAAGGGCAGCTTTTTTTTTTTTTTCATCTGTTGAATCTCAAAAATCTTCAGCTAAAAATAATCTTCATGCCAACTCTGGGGTTCACATAGGTCCCCACACTGGCTATCAGCAGATATTCCTGCATTTGTCTTTTTTGTCTATTAGCATTTCACAGTCTGTTAACCTTTTTAGCTTAGAGTGATCAGCATTAACAGTGCATGTCTGAAAATACAATATCATATTTTAGCAGAAACTCATAAGAATATCGGATATTCTGTGCTTTTTCATACTGTAGTCTTTGATTTCAACCATAGCTCATGTCTAAGAAAGAAAATTCCAAAGGAGATTTTGTGGTATATCTCTGTGATGGTGACATTCTTTCAGGGTGCAAAGAAGAGAGGGGTATTTAAGTTACCTCCGCGGATGGGAAATTATTTTAAAAGTACCTGGAAGAGTAAGGAAATAGAGAAAATCATCTGAGCAATAACCTAGGTGAAGAAGAGAAACAATATTCAGCATATAATAGTGACCCAGATGTATAGCCCAGACTGTTTCATCCTGCCATACCTTTGTAACTGCTGAGAACCACCTCTGACTGTAGCCAGTCTACTGTCCTTAAAAGTCAGAGAGAGGCGTAATCCTTGCCCTCCACTCAAGTTATTACAGATGTCTCTGCTTCTTCTGTCTGTCTCACCACTTCTGTGCCATGCTGAAGTGCATCACACCTCCATATAACTAGTGGAGAAGGAACAGATTGAGTTGGCTTGTCACTACTCATGGTAGCACATTCTAGTGGGAAAAGTCCTTGTGTGAAACATCCTGTAGGTCCCTGGCCTGTCTCATGTCCAGAATACAGCTCTTTGTCTATTGCTGTTGTACACATATATTGTCCAATGAGTTGTGGTCAGGGTAACAAATCTGCATGGCTTAAAGATGACAAAGTGAAAGAAATAGTCCTGGGCCTCTTTCCCAGGAAGGGACTCTTGAAATATCAGGTATTTGTAGAAGAACTCCCATTTGGGGGGATGCTGGGTTTCTGGCCTGACCAGACTACTGGCTACTGAATCCCTATGCATTGCAATCTACTTTAGGAACTTTAGAATAGCAGAATTTCCCTGGTTCCTATGTGGGGATATGACTGAAACCTGTTTGGACCAGTCCAATTCTAATTTCCATTGAATAGGGAAACACAAAGTTGGACCAACAAAGAATAAAAGGGAAGCTACAACTCTATGCTATAAGGAGCAACGTAAGAGATGACCTAAGGGGGAGGGAGTGGCACTTATGAAAGAACCTCAAAGGGATGCTTGCTTGCGAGAAGGGTCCAGGGAGTGAGATATAAATGACCCCAGGCTTTCACATTTGTCTAGCTGTACCAAGAGATGCTGGGAATCTTTGGAAAAGCAAAGAAGGACCAATGGAATGTCCTTTTCTATATGCAACCCTGAGGTCCAGAGTCTGAGAGTAGCCAGTAAAAGACAACTTTGATAAGACCCTGAATTCATCCACCCCGAAGGACTAGAGTGGCCTCAGAAAGGAGAGACCAGAGTAGAAACACAAGAGTGAGAAATGAGTTGTGGAATTAATGAATTACTAACAGGAAAGTTGTTGTAATCCTCTTCCCTTCCTTCAATCCAACTTTCTAATGAGCTGGAGGGATCTAAGATCGCAAATACTGCTGTTTCTCCATTCGTTCTAAAGTACGTCTCTGTAAAACTCAAATAACAGGGTATTTTTTTTTTCTTTCACAGAAAAAAAATAAGTTAATGGATAAAATTCTTTCATTTTAAAACTTTCCTACCCCTATTTTCTCTTGAACCTCTGAGACCGGTTCTCATTCGGCCTTCTATGTGCACCTGCCAGTGATCAAATTAATAAAAAAGCTGAAAATGATGTTCATGGAAAGATTCAGAAATAGGTGATCGTGCTAAAGTCATGATGTATTTTTTTATAGATTTGAATGACCTTACTCTGGTTTTCTGTTGCATTTTTACACAGCAATCTAGTCATAGTTTCTGCTCATAAAAGTCATACCCACTTTCGATACTGGGTTTAACTGTATCTTTTGTATGAGGGCTGTGTAACGGTCGTGGTGTTGTGTGATTTCCAGGTGTTCTGCCACCTGCACAGGGTACAAAACCACTGTTCAGGGTCATAGTTTCCATTTGTGACTCCAACACGTGGATATAATATTTGTTATTATTGATTGTGTTTCCGAGAACCTCTTTCTAAAGCACTTCATTAAGAAGAGTTCTAGAATGTAAGAGGATATATTTGCCCAGATTTACCAGGCAGAGAGCTGAGGCTTGGGATGTGATAGGCTACAGGTCACTCGATCCTACTGAGACACATGGCATACTCAAGTAAATGCCAACTTAGTGAGTTGCCCAGGATATGCAGGGGGTGACTCCCTCTTCTTGGAAACTGTCCCTAGCCAGAGGGCAAATAGATGCCCTGACACCACTCTTACAAAATGGAAGCTAAAAACAATTCAAGACCAGTTAGCCAGACCTAGAAAAGGGACTGGAGAGGTGGTCAAAAATATTCACTGAGCCCCTGGTGTATTCCTTAGGAATTAGGTCAGCTGAGGAGGAAAGTCTCCAGGCTGATCTTTTGAATCTAAAGGGCCAGTTTCTGGGAGGAAGGCGCCAAGATGTGAATCATGTCAAGAAGCCTTTGAATTAATGGAATTGAACAAGAGTTCTCTACCACAGACATTTGGATGGTAAAAACCATGTTTGAATTCAGAGAGCCAGATTGCCTAGAAGGCTAATGCCAGAAATCAGATTTCCAGAAGCTACTTATAAAGAGAGAAATTTCATCGGAGTAGCCAAACCATGGATCTCCAGCCCAAAGTCCTTGAGAAATGGCCAGATGTCAAGGAACATGCACCAAATACAAACTCTAAGTCTGAAGGGCAAGACTTCCTTTTAAGAAGGCAGAAAGAAAACAGCTAACATTTATGGAACACTGACTATGTAAGTGCCAGGCACTGTTCAATATTTATGCATACCAACTCATTAAAATGAAAATGGTACTAATATCATCCCCATCTTACAGATGCATAAACTAAGGCACAGAGAGTTCAAGTAATTTTTCCAAGGTCAGAGATCTAGGAAGCATTGGAAGTGGTATATGGCCTCAGAACCCATTTTCCCAATGGCCACTCTATATTGCCTCTGCAATTTCAAAGGAACTGGTCTGCATCTGGTCTTGGATAAATGAGGAGAATCCAGGATGATTCACCCAAACAAAGTCAAGTCTTTAGTTTACCTCTATGGCTGTATGTGTGTGGTCAGTGTGTTTCAGCAGTCTTCAAGTAGAGCAAGAGGGCAGACACCTCAAGGAGAAGCATCCGGTGGTTGGAAATTCTCTGCCGGTGATCTGTTGTAAATTTGGAGCTTATCACAGCTCTGATTATACATTTAGAGTGACATGCTCTCTGAACATCTCTTCTCTGTTTGAATTTCCTGCCCCTGGAATATCTGTGAGGTGGGGTGTTTGTAGGTCAGTCCTAGCAGATGCATTTGAGGGTGGCATCTATGCAGTTCCTACAGGAGCTCAGCTGCATCTGTTCCTGTCTGCCAACATCAGAGTATTCATTGGCACTGAGCTGAGGCCAGTCCCATGGCCCCAGTGCCGACAAACAGAAGCCACGATTCAATCACCTCCGAGCTGATGCCAGTTGTCCTCAACCTTCAGTTGCATTTCATGGCCTTATCTGAGCACAGGGTTGGCTGAGGTGACCCTCCCTTATCCTTACGAAACAGAAGGCCTCGCAAATCTTACCTTCTGCCCTTGCTCCCGGGGGACCATCTAGCACCTGACATACTACATGCAAGTTTTTGCAACTCTTGTCCTATAAGAAAAGGCATTTGGTATTGTAGCTTGTAAGCAAAACCTGTAAAGTTTTTTTGCTCAGACTAAGGAGCACAGACTGATTCACCACTCCCTCCCCACCAAGCACCACTGTAGAAAATAAAGAACCAGACAGCCCCTCCCCCACTCCCCCATCCCCCCACCCCGCAAGCCAATGCCTCTCTTATCTCCTCAGCACTCCAGCAGACAACCTCTTTTCCCTAGAATTGTCAGGAAAGCACTGGCTGACAGGTTGTGTTATTGCGTCTGATCCCATTGGTCACATCATGTAACATCTTAACTCTTAACCTAATTCGATGGATGCAGCTTGACAGGGCATAGCAGGGATGCTGGTCTAACTCCCCCAAGCTGTGTTTAAGACCCTACCTCCCCACAGGCTACCGGAGCCTGCACAACACTCAGAGGACTTCAAGGCATATTTCTTGGTCAAAATAGGTGCAGGTGCATCAGCCTATCCCCAATTGCAGGTTGAGATCCTTGGAAATAATCGTGGCCATGCTTGTTTTGTTTTAAGAAGGATTAAATCTTAAGTCAGTGCAAGAAAAAATAGTGTTTATGGTGACCCTCAGAAAGCATTTTAATTTTCTTTTTCGTATTCAATAAAATCAGCCAATAAATAAAAATGACACATGCAATAAAAAGACTGTCAATGACATTTTTCACATTTCCAATTTAAAATAGAAGGGACTTTGAGCTTGTGTATTTGTGTTACTGTGTTGTAGATTACTGTATGCTAAGACAAATTTAGTTTTTTCTGTGTCTGAACTTCATCTAGATATCCAAGGCCTTTCTGATTTTATGGGTCAGAGAGTCAGCTTCCTGGGTCCCACCTATATGCCCAAAATATGGGCTCAAAGCTCCTGTACCCCTCCAGTACCTTCCTCCTACCCCTTTGGGTATAAGGGGAAGACAGTTACAGTTACTTTTCTTTCTCTCTCCATGCTTGCTTGCAAAGGCCATCATTCTTGTTCTGCCTCTAAATTAACTCTTTAACTCTTGTGTCTAGCCCAAATCCAATATTTCCCGACATCTCTGGAATCACCTAGAGAGATAAAATTTTGAGTCCTGTCTCTGACATTCACTAGCTATGAATCCTTGGACGAGTTGCCTAACCACAGAAGCCTCAGTTTCGTCATCTATAAAATAGGGAAACACTAGTTCAGTGACATAGTATGGTTGTAAGGATTAAGTGGCATGATGAATATAAAACGTGTAGCACAATGTCAGACCCACAGGACATGCTCAGAGCCAGTCCTGTTTAGGAGCCATGGTTGCAGTGGTAACGATTGTGGGCTTTGGAACGAGACTCATCCAAGTTCATTTTCCACGTATATCCCTACTGCTTTCTTTTGAGACAAAGTGAGCTTCCTTCTCTGAACCTCACTTTGCTCATGTGTAATAGGGAGAATATAGTACAGTGAGCCCTTCCTGCCATAACAGGATAAGTGGTTCATAAAAATTCAATCATATAAACCTAGTAGCTGCATTAATGAAATAACTGGGGTGAGCCTTTATAGCCTGCTGGCCAGAAGTTTAAAGAGTCCACCTGGGCAGTCAAAACCCATCCAGCTTCTGACCGTTGATTTGGTGCCCTCTTTTGGCAGTAGTCCACTGCAGCTTAAATATTAATGGGGGCAATTCTGCATCATGTGGTCGCTGGAAATTTCTGCACTTAGATGTGGCGTGTCTTGTCTCAGCCTGCTGAACCAAGAGAATATTGGAAAGTTAGGGACCCATATTTTGATTCTCTGATTTCCAAACAGAGTTGACTGACATTGTATTGACCAACTTCCCCTCCATCTGCATAAAATGAGAAGTGTCCAATCTCTGTGTGTGTCTGAAAATAGGGATTAGGCAGAGGATGAAAGTTAATTATATATGAGTTATAATATATATGAAATTCTGATTGGTATAATGTCTATATATTATATATGTGTATATATACATATATACATTACATATTACATATCATACATTACATATATGAAGTTATTACCAGGGGACATTTTGTCATCGAGCTTTATTGTGTCTATCTTTAAGTTTTTGTGAAGTTAAATGAGATTAACACACTGTCTCATTTCATTTAGGCTACTATAACAAAATACCACAGGCTGGGGAGCTTATAAACAACAGAAATTTATTTCTCACCGTTTTGGAGGCTGTGAAGTCCAAGATTAGGATGCTACAATGTTTGAGTGAGGACCATAGCTGAGTGCCTTTTCACTGTTTCCTCACATGCTAGAAGAGGTCTAGAGATCTCTCTTTCATAAGGTACTAATCCCTCTCCTGGGGGATCCACCTTCATGACTTAAGTACCTCCTAAAGCCATCACCTTTGGAATTTAAGATTTTAACGTATGCATTCTGGGGGATACAGACTTTCAGACCATAGCATGCACCTAGCACAGTTCCTTGCACATTCTTATTGAAGCAAAAGAAATGTTTTATTGATAAAGATGTAACATGTAAATTGAAACAGAAGTTCTTGAGGTTTCCAGAAAAGTAAAAAGAAGTAAACCTGCATACTAAACCAGAATTTCATCTAATAAGAATTACAAGTTGGGAAAACATTACTGAAGTTCTATAATGTTAGCATGCTTGAAGTGGACCACCTAAAATAAATATCTACACTTCATGAAACAGATGTGAATTAAATACATATGATTAACCCATAGAATTTTTGCTTCACCAGGCTGATAGCATGGGCATGTCTCTGACCTTCACACACCTCTTTAGCAGAGATTATATGATCCTTACTACCTATTTAAGGCTTGATAGTTCATTTTCATAGAATTTCACCTGCAAGGAATTGCAAGATTCCCCCCATGTCTATATGTTCTGGATGAGCCCTGACTGCCAGAGAAGAAGGGGCAGCTAGAATAAGAGGGAGGATCTCTTCCATCATGATCTTCTCTCTTCATCAAAAGAAAGCCTGTCTTCACCAAAAGAAGGGACTGGTACTGTACTGGGTTTCCTTGGACACATATTGGGTGCTCAAGGCACAGCCATTGTAGCATAACCTTTAACTCATTCTTTGAACAGTAGCTTGGTTCTTTTTCATAGCCTTGTTCTGGAGGCAGAAAAGTAAAAGGCATGTGGAAGTCCCTAATTCCAAGGTGTTCACGGTCTAAATGAAAAAACAAACAAACAAACAAACAAACAAAAAAACAGACACATACACAAACCTTAATCCCACAGAGCAGAGAGTGGTTTGAAGAGGAAGGGGCTTAGCATCAGAGAGACCAGCAGGAGGCTCATACAAGATTCTGAATGAGAGAAGGAGGGACAGAGGTACAGGGGTGCTGGACAGGGGCAGTCGTAATAGAAATGGAGAGAAGGGGTCAGAGGAAATGTTTGAGCTGGGAGCACAGGGAAAGCGTAGAGAAGGAGAGAACTAAGACACTCAGAAAATCAAGGCTCTATGAAAAGAATAGCTTTGAATTTTCCAAATCAAATTGGTTGCACTTCTCCCACTGTCAGATCAATTTCCAAGGAGTCCAAGCCCCTGGTAATTCATTTCAGCACCTTTTAAGGCATGTATGGTGATCAGTTGCTTGATGCATTAAGAAATAAGCTACTGATGGGATATATGTATTTTTAAATATTGTGTTATTTCTTTACAGTCCTGAAGGGCTTCAGAAGTTGGAGGAAGCTGTGAGTCATATGCTGCCTAGTTAGGGGAGGCTGGAGGAGGGTGATGCCATTGCCAGCTGATAGAAAATCAGGTTATAAGTCCTATTTGTTTCCCCGTGTCTCCATGATGTGACATTAGGAGATGATGGCTGCAGTTACGGGAGGCCATTTGTTCCAATGATGTTCATAAATACACTTTGTTAGGCAGTTCTATCGAATCCACCCGCTTTTCCTCCCCTTTTTTAGGGCAGACTGCTTTTCAGTTGCTTGATTTCTCTCTCTGAGATGGACTGTGGTGACTGAGAATCTGAAACTCTGTGTGAGACACGGAATGTTAAATCTACCTGCAGTATGTGTGCAGGAAGCAAAGGCAAGATGGGGGGCGAAGGGAGAGCCGAGGGAATGCTAATCCTGAAAGACAGCCTTCGCACTGGAGATGAACAGCAGCCTGGCCAGGGTGGACAGGTGGTCATTCAAAGCCGGCAGGAACGGAGAGTTGGTTATTGGCAGTTTAGGTCTCTTTTCCTTCTGGGTTCCTTCTTGTTTTTTTAGATCAGTAGACATGGTGAATTCTTTCTTCTTGGAGTTCATGATGAACTTTGGGGAAGAGGGCATACAGTGAAATTAAATGATCTTTCTTTATCTGTGAGCCAAGACTACCCCTACTCACCTAACAAGATTGCTGTAAGATCAAATAACATGGGATGTTTTAGCCCACTAGCTTCAGGCGTTAGCCAACCCAAGACATGATCCTGGAGGATGTCCATTTCCTCCCACACTTTCTCTGTGAATGCTGGGTGCATGAGAGATGGCTCTATAATGAAACTTCTGTGGTATGTTAAAGTATACCTTAATGTGTACACAACTCCCTGGAGATCTTGTGCAAATTTAGAATCTTACTTGGTAGGTCTTTATTAGGGCCTGAGATTCTGCATTTTCAACAAGTTTCCAGGCCACATAGATGTGAAAGACCCATGGACCACACTTTTGTAGGAAGAACCTACCAGAACTGGGCAGTAGTATGTGGCAGGCAGGAGGAAATGGAGAAAAGGATTCGGCTGCAGAGTGTAGCCTTGTAAGGGAAGCTGGGTGCTTAAAAGGATAATGTCCAAAGACTATTTCCAGCTAGCCAGGTGTGGAGTGGACAAATTCCTAGAGCAAAGGAAAGTGTCCTATTCACAGGATGTGATTGTGGTGATACGATGATACTAGTGTTGACATGATCATGAAGCATGGGGGTCTGTATAATCATCCTTATGTGTAAAACCCTGGTTGCTCCTGATTACCTTTGCATTCAGGTCCAAATTCCTTACCATATTCCATGTCCTCCATGAGAATGCCTCTAGCTTCTCCTCATACTCTTGCCTTGCACATTCCTTTTATTTTTCTGCACATGTTATGCCTTTTGCACCTGCAGATTCTTCTGCCTGGGATGTTCTTTGCTCTCTGCTGCCTTGCCTGTCTGGCAAACTCCTATTCACCTTTCAAATTCCTTTGCAAATTCCTTCTATGAAACTTAAACATCTCCAGCCTCTATATTTTTAAATCCCTAGCTTTATTTCTCAAGAAGGAAATGATGCTGTGCTGTACGTCCTTTTTTCTGTCACTTAAGAGACCCTTGAAATCCAAATCTTTGCTTTTTTTAATGTTTGTTTATTTATTTTGAGAGAGAGAGAGAGAGAGAGAGAGAGAGAGAGAGAGAGAACGTGCCTGCACATGAGTCCATGAGGGGCAGAGAGGGAATCCCAAGCAGGCTGCAGAGCCCAATTGCAGTGCTCGAACTCATGAATAAAACCCGGAAGTCATGACCTGAGCTGAAATCAAGAGTCAGACTTAACCGACTGGGCCACCCAGACACCCCTGAGTCTTTGCTTTTTGAATTGCCTTTGTCTGCCTAGGGCCTCGCACAGCACAGTGCTGCAGTGAGTCACGTAGGAAATTCTTTTTAAAGACAAGAGAGGGATGGTTAGAAGAAGCAGGGTAGGAAGATTGCAGCTGCTGTGGAAAAAGGCCTGTGAGCCCAAGGGGCTTTCCCCAACAAAGTCTGGGAATAGAACAGAGAGGACCTTCTTCTGGTAAGAGTGGCTATGCACTAAGCAGGGTCAGTCTGCATGCACACTGTGCAATGTGGGCATTGGGGCATCCTAGGTGACAGGGGATGAGACTATCACTGGGTAAAAAAGAGAGTGGTGCTCTGTAAGTTTCTGAAGTGCTTGTTCTCTGAACCACTGCCAAGCCCACTTTAACCACTCAGGTTCTTTGAGGACACAGAGCCTTCTTTTTCTCCCTGAGACCCTACCCTCACTTAGGACATATAATAACTAGGTAAGGCCAGTGCTGAATTCAGGAGATCCTGCATAGCATTTGGGACAGAGGACATAAACTTGAGTTTCATCCAGTTATGGAGAACTTACATTACAAAAACAGAGAGGAGAGATGTGGTTTTCTCTGCCTGAATTCTACCCTCCGAATCCAGGGCTGGCTTCCTCTGTCTCTGCTTTCTTTGGGGTCATTGTCCATGGCTAGTTTTCCAAATGGGCAACCCGAGCTCTTTATTCTGGAGTCCGTGGTTGAAAACATACCAACAGCTCTCCGTAGGTAAGGGTTTATGTATAGTGTTTTGGCAGCACTATTTTGTCAAGCAATTTGTGTTTCCAATTGTTGGAAAACACTTCTATATGGACCAGGTAAGGAAGTGGACTCTAGACATGAATCCTAGCCCTGCCATATGCAAACCATATGAGTCAGGGTACTTGGACTCTCTGTACCCACATTCTTTTTTTTTTTTATTTTTTTTTAATGTTTATTTATTTTTTGAGCGAGAGACAGAGCATGAGTCGGGGAGGGGCAGAGAGAGAAGGAGGCACAGAATCCGAAGCAGGCTCCAGGCTCTGAGCTGTCAGCACAGAGCCCGAGGCGGGGCACGAACCCACGAATCGTGAGATAATGACCTGAGCTGAAGTTGGACGTTCAACCGATTTAGCCACCCAGGCGCCCCAGTACCGCAGATTTTTTATGTAGAATGTGGGAATAACAATCCCTACCTCAAGGGGGTGCAGTAAGAATTTTTAAAAATATAATTTTATTTCTGTTGCTTTTCTTTCTTTTTTCATAATAACCCATGCCAATAATATTACCTTAAACATTATTAAAAAGCAACTTGTGGGGTGCCTGGGTGGCTCAGTCAGTTAAGCATCCAACTTTGGCTCAGGTCATGATCTCGTGATTCGTGAGTTCGAGCCCTGCATCAGGCTCTGTGGTGACAGCTCAGCGCCTGGAGCCTCCTTCAAATTCTGTGTCTCCCTCTCTCTCTCTACCCCTCCCCCCACTCACACTCTGTCTCTCTCTGTCTCTCAAAAATGAATGAACATTAAAAAAATTTTTTTTTAAAAAAGCAACTTGCTCCCTCAATTGGTCACTCGGTTCCACTTCTGGCTGACTCAACCATATATTGAACCATATGTTGAAATATAAGTTTACCATATAAAAATGTCTTGGTCCTAGAGAAGAGAAAGATGTAAATATCAATGCACTGGAAGACAGAACCCCAAAACAGACCTAAAATCTGTACCAGGATATAAAGAGTAGCGACCTAACACATGTACGTGCATGACATTTATAATAAATCAGTTACAAAACCGAGATTGATACGTTGATAGACAAAATGGCCAATGGGGATATTAAAGAAGAAATTCACAGGAAAAAAATTGTGGCCAGTAAGTATATCATAATCTTCTCAGCTTCACTTACTATTTTTTTTTTTTTCATACAAGGACACTGGCACTTAGAAGAGGTAAGTAATGTCAAAAATCACTCAAAGAGTAAGTGGAACCTGGAGCCAGTGTGAACCTGGTTTCTCTTCTAGTTGCTTGTCTTTAAAGAATGTTTTCTTGTTGATGTTATTTTTGTGTTTTGCTTTTCCAAATAAAAAGTTTTATGAACTTCTTGGGTTTTAAAATTAAAGCAAAACAAAATTTGAAATTATGTTAGAATATTTACTGGAATTGTGTGAAATGTATATATTAAAATACAAAATGGAACACTTAATAATGACAATTTTGTTATTTATATATCCATCTCTTTTTCTTTAAAGTAAAATGTCTGTTTACTTCTTCTATGCCAAGAAATATTCTGGGTACAAGTGACAGAGAAATGTAACCCGTGTCCTCAAGCACTTTACCAATGTAGGGGGTAGACAGATATATAAATAGACAATCTTAAAATCAGCTTTGTTGAGTATAGCTACTTATAGTAAACATGTTTTGTTAATTCTAACAAATACTGTCTGATTTATAAAATGCCCTTGGTGGGTAATCATGCCATCTGCACATAATAGAGATTTACAACATTTTATCTAAAATCCTTAGGGCCAGATATGTCTTATAATTTGGAATTTTGAGTGGTAATATGGTGCATAGTCCAGAGATTACATAATACCCCTAGCAAGGTCTGGGGAAGAAGCCCATAATCAAACATATTAATATTTCTGCAGCAGTATAAACATTCACACTACGTGGTTTTACAGCAGCTCAAATCAGTTTTTGTATCAAATGAGTGATGCAAAATGCTCAGTTTTGGGGTTCCTGGGTGGCTCAGTCAGTTAAGCGGCTGGCTCTTGGTTTTGGCTCAGGTCATGATCTCATGGTTCATGAGTTCAAGCCCCACGTGGGTTCTGCCTTGACAGTGCAGAGCCTGCTCAGAATTCTCTCTCTCCCTCTTTCCCTGCCCCCCTCAAAATAAACAAATAAACTTAAAAAATGCTCAGCTTTCAGAATATGTTGGATTTCAGAATTGCAAACAAGACTTATGGA
Source organism: Herpailurus yagouaroundi (assembly GCF_014898765.1). Lineage (NCBI taxonomy): Eukaryota > Metazoa > Chordata > Mammalia > Carnivora > Felidae > Herpailurus > Herpailurus yagouaroundi. The sequence continues at coordinate 9,251,872 of NW_024412411.1, read as the reverse complement.
TCTATGATATTTTTTCTTTCTTCTTAATATGTATTAATTTTATTTCTCTGTCTTTTTGCATGCACCAGCTAGACCTATTTAAATAATGTTAAACAACAACGGGCAGAGTGGTCAGACTTGTTTTATTCCTAATTTAGAGATCTGTGTCTGATGCCCCTAAGAAAGAATCACTTGGCTGAGGGTTTAAAATAGGAATATTAAACATATTAAGGAAGAATTATTTTATTCTAACTTGAAAAATGAAAATGTTAAATTTCATCAAATGCAGTTAGGGGATGTTGAAATAATTATCTACTTTTATTTTTTATTATTAGCCTACTGATAAATTTCTATTGCATTATTCAGTTTTCCTATATTGAAACTGGGTGTATTCCTATTGCATTATTGAATCAGCAATATTAAGTTGTTAAACTGAGTTTTGAAGCAGTTAATTTACAGTTTTGAATTTATGTTCATGGTTTAGATTGTTTTATTTTCCTTGTTTTCTGCATAATATCTTATCACCTTTGGGGATCAGGATCCAGTATGCCATGTGGAATGAATTGGGTACATGCTCCATCTTCCACTGTCTAGAATATATTAGGATGGATGTATTTATGTATCTCTTTTTTTTTGTATTTATGTATCTCTTGAATACTTTTAATTTAATCACTATTAAATCTCTCAGGATCTACTGTCTTTTGGGCAAACAGTTGTCAAAGAGCTTCCCATGATTCTTCCTCAGTTCTTGGTTTGTTCTCATCTTCTATTTCTTCTGTAACTTTTCCAAATTTCATTGTCTTTTATTACATTGGGAAGATTAGAAGTTAGAGGAGGCATTCTTACCCTGCCCAGCTGTGAATGTATATGTCTTTGCATTGTGGAATTTCTGAGGGTTTTTATTTGCTCTTTTAATTGTCGTGTGTGTGTGTGTGTGTGTGTGTGTGTGTGTGTGTGTGTGTGTTTTGTTGTTGTTCTTTGTTTAGTTTTGTTTTTTTAACTTGAGATTTCATTATAAAAGAGATTTGATTTGGACCCAATTGTTTGTCAATTTATTTTTCGCTGTGCTATCTTTGAAATTATGCTTTTAAGAATAATTGGGTTCCCAGAAAATCACTGCCTGAAAGAACATGAGACATCATCTGGTCTAGTCTATTGATTTTAGACATGGGAAAACTGAGGTCTCAGCTAGTAACATAATTTACACAAGTTACAGTGTCCAGAACAAAACCAAGCTCAACTTAGCTAAGAAATGCCTTTTGGAAGCAAGCATAGCAATGGAACATCATACAAATATTTCCCTTCCTTGCTCACTTCAGAGCCACTGCTTACTCCTGGATCCCAAGCATGATGCCCTCCACTGTGTGTAGATAGGAACACAAGAGCAGCATGGTGTCCAGCAGCCCGATGGATGTGGCTGCAAGCCTTTTAGCTCTTGTCTCCAGGGATAGGTGATCAAATCAATAAAACTCTTAGACACAGGCATACAATAAAAGGAAAGGCAGGAGCAATCTTAAGCCCTGTCAGTGATCCTGAATTCTTCCTTCAGTTCACATCACTTGTATTCATATGAAACATTGCCCCAAACCCATTTGAGGGCATTACTTATTTGTTTTATTATTCACATAAAAATTACCAAAATATGAAACAGTAAAGCTTCGAGTTAAAGGAGTGAGAACTGTATTGTGTGGGGAAAGATCGATCTCATCAATTATGAAGATGGCTGTTTATGTTACACTAGCTGTTCATTACCTGCCATACTGTATACTAACCATGAAATCATGTTATGGCCAAAGCAGGTGTGGGTTCTGATACTCACTCTTGCCTCTATCAATAAACATGACAAGGATGGCCCTTTACTATATGAACGTTCAGATATAGAAAACAAGTCAGTGAGTTAATCTGCTTCTCCAAGAGCTGGACTTAATGAAACTTTTTTTTTTTTTTTTTTTTTTTTACCATCTCCACTTGAGGCCTGATTAAATAACTTTTGTTTTTAATTTTTTTTTCTGGGCACTGCAAATCATCATGCCTGTTTCTTCATGCATAATGAATATACAAAACAAAATAAACTTGCAGTGCTGAAGAACATGAATCAGGAATAGAGATGCTGATCTCCTATCCTAGGGGCCTAGGCCAGCCTAGTCAGACAGGCAAGGCTTAAAGGGCAGAGAGATTATCTGAAGGATGGGAGAATGAAGCCCTAGTGGACAAATGTGTAAGGAAGCCCTCCTCTGGGAAACTTAGGGTATTGGAGTGTTTTTATTTTAAGTTTATTTGTATTTATTTATTTTTTTTGAGAGACACACAGAGAGCCAGGAGGGGAGGGGCAGAGAGATAGGAAGAGAGAGAATCCAAGCAGGCTCCACACTGTCAGCACACAGCTGGACGCAGGATTTGAACTTCATGAACCATGAGATCATGCATGACCTGAGCCGCAATCAAGAGTAGGACACTTAACCGACGGAGCCACCCAGGTGCCCCTACGGTTTTTAAAATTTGAATCTGACAATAGTTTGAAGTGTTGTGCCCAGAGCAGGAAAAGGGGGGCAACACTGAGAAGATCAAAATGTACATAAACAGAGTCCAAGTTTACAAAAAATAAAAAAAATATTTTGTGATGGATTGGTATTAAATGATGTAATGAGTATAAAGCACCTAGCATCAGGGCATGGCATATAGTGCTCAGTAAATGATGGCCATTATTAGAAAATAGATTTTTAAATGTCTATCTCTGTTCCTTTAAAACTTAAAAAAAAAAACAAACAAAACTGTACATTGCCTTCCTTTCCATCATCAACTCTTGTCAGCTAATACTGACAAAATATTTTCCAAATCTGGTTAATTTTCACCACTCCCAGGACTTCCTTTTGGAACTACCATCATCTTTCAGTCACAGTAGCTCCCAAATTGGTGTCTCCATTAGCACTCTCGTCCCTGCAGTGTGCCCATAACCCAGAAAAATCATCCAAGTCCCTTCTTGTCTCAGGCTAGCTCCATGGCTTTCTAGTACACTCAGCAGGTGACACTACCAGAGCTGTGAGGCCGCCACATGATCTGTACTCCGGCCACCTGTCTAGCTTCCTCTCCTATCACTGCCCCTCTCTTACTCTACTTTTCTAGCAGATCTTCGAGGAGGACAAACTAGCTCCTACCCTAAACCCTCTGCACTTGCTTTGTCCTCTGCCATAGCTATTCTCCTGATGTATCATCCAGTCTCTTCTTCCAGTTTGTATTCAAACAGAAGATTCTTTGGGAAGATTGCTCCAATGGCTCCAGTACCTAAAATCGTACCTTCTCTTCCTTCTCCATCCCTTTGCTGCCTCCCCCACCCACAAACACACTGTCCATTTCTTTTTAACCTGAAGATTTACTATATACATTTATTGTTTTTCTAGTTTGAAGCATGTTCCTCCTATAAAATGTAAACTCCACACAGGCAGAGATTTTATCTGTCTTCTTTACTACTATGTCTTCCAGGATGTGGTACCCTAAGATAGGTGCTCACTAAATATTTTTAGATAAATGAAAGAATACAAAGGTTTTTTTTAAGGATGTGTATTTGTATTTGAAATAACATGCCAAATACATACAATAAAAGTACAACAACAAAGAGGGGTATGTAAACGTTAGAAGAAAAAATGTTGGCAAATAAAAATTAAACTAGTGTGAATAATTTTCCATGAAGTTCGTTTCATAATCGTGGTTTTGTACACTTGCTAGATCAGTCATATACTTGACTCTGTCAACACTTATTGCCAACCCTCTGTGTATCAGGGGATTTCAAATTCATGGTATATATATCAACCAACTCTGAGGAGTTGATATTATTCTGCCCTCTATTTATCAGAGAGGAAGACCAGAGCTCAGAAAGCCATGGTTACTTGTTTACCATCACTCAGACAGTGGATCCACAATATTTAAGTAAGGATGTTAGTAATACTGAAGCTCAGGCTTTCCTGTGTCTATGAACACATTTTGAAAGATTTTACCCCCTGTCTCTGCTGCTTTCGAGCTGTGTGACATTATTCTGATCAATTGCCCCCTCTGATTTTGTTTCCTTTGTAAGATGGAAGAAAGCAGATTTAGTCTGCTTATCTGAAAAAGTTGGTGCCCATTTAGAGGAATCAATGAATGTGAAACACTGAGTAAGGAGGTTAGCTATGTGTAGCACTTCAGGGAGAAAAATCTTTTCTGTAGTGGGAACACACTGAGCCAATGGAGAAAGGGAAGCTGAGAAGAGAGGCTAATGAGAAGACGTTGACACTGATTGAGGTTTGTATCCAGCCATTCCTTCTTTTCCAACCATTGCCAAATAGTAAATCCCCCAATTTGACTTGTACTGGCAAGGCAGCTGTCACTCACAATATTAAGCTGTGTGGTTAACACAGACCTCCTCACTGACCTCCTAGGATCCCTGCTGATAGAGCCCCCATCACACGGGAGGCCTTTATGCTTACTCCATTTGCACACTTTTTTTTTCGATCTGTACACATTTATAGCATCTATGTGACAGTATGGTTCAGGAGAGTAATTTTGAAAAAGACCGAGTGTCTGCCCTCAAAGAGCTCCAACATTAGCACATGGTGAAATGACATTTGAAAAAATTATATATGAAATGAGCCCTGAAGGATAAGTCAGAGTCTACACCACCTCTGATCTGCTTACACAGACCTCTCTTTAAATCAGACTTTAATACCCTTTGCAAATTCAAAGTTTTAGATAATGTTCCTAGAGGGAAAAAATGGCATTTCAGGTCAAATGGTCATGTTAGGCTCACAAATACATATTAAGAATGTCATATAGGGGCGCCCGGGTGGCTCAGTGGGTTAAGCATTGGACTCTTGATTTTGGCTCATGTCATGATCTTGTGGTTAGTGAGTTCGAGCCCCACCTCCAACTATGCATTGACAGTGTGGAGCCTGCTTAGGATTTTCTCTCTCTTCCTCTCTCCCCCACTTGTGCTCTCTCTCTCTCTCTTTCTCTGAAAAATAAGTAAATAAACTTTAAAAAAATGCCATATACCTTGCAGTGTTACCTGTCCCTGAGTATATACTCTAGGGCAGTGATTTTTAACCTTTTGAGAACTCATAGACATCTCAGAGAAACCAGTATCTTCCTTTCCACAGAAAAATGTACACATAAAAACTTTGCATACAACATCATGAGTTTCTTGGCACCTGACTGAAATTCCTACCATGCAAAATGAACCAATGACTCTTTCAGCAGCCTTCTCTTTGAGGTAAAGACTCCTCTGAAGCCCACCCACGGGCAGGTGCTAAGTGCCTCTGTTGATGGGATCATGGCAGAAACGATGGGTGACTTGCTAAAGAGCTTCACAAATATGGTTTACCATCTATCCCCTGATGTCGTGAAGTTACACCTCACTAGATGAAGTTCTTAAGGAAAACAAGCCATTCAATTTGACTTGTGTTTGCAAGAGTGGGTCATTCTCCAAAAAACCAGCATCTAGCTCTGGAGTCTTTCTATCAAACAAATGTTGAGTTATGCAGACACTGTCTGTAAGGCATTATGCATTTCCTCTCCACTACTGCACAACATGCTTCCTAGCCATAGTTATTGAATTAATCAATGACATTTTATTTTTATTGCACCATTCTGGAAAAGCCACTCATACCCCTTTCCAGTAATACTGAAAAGAAAAAATAATCCATACTACCCAATTAAGAATAAAACATATGTCTTCTCGATAACATCTGAGTAGTGGCAGATGCAATGGCCACTGGCTTTTGAAGTTACTCAACATTAAAGGCAAGATAGACTGTCGGGGTAATACTTGTAAGCAGATAAGTTTCATTACAACCACTAAAAATATAAAGGGGGGGGAGAAAAAAGAAAAGAAAAGGAAAAGAAAAGAAGAAAGAAAGAGAAAGAAAGAAAGAAAGAAAGAAAGAAAGAAAGAAAGAAAGAAAGAAAAAGGGAGGAAGGAATGAAGGAAGGGAAAGAAGGAAAGAGAGAGAAAGAAATAAAGAGGAAGGAAGGATGGGAAGAAAGAAAGAAAGAAAGAAAGAAAGAAAGAAAGAAAGAAAGAAAGAAAAAGAGAGAGGAAGGAAGAGAGAAAAGAAAGAAAACATTAAAAAAGTAAGAGGTCTCAGATGTCCTCCTGTCTACAGCCAGAAGCAATAATAATAACATGCATTTATTGAGCACTTTCCTTTCTACGAGTTCAAAGAGCTGTACCATGTAATATTTAATTCACCCCTACCATAGCAGTCTGATTTATGACTGCTCTAGGGCCCAGGGCTTGAGAAAGAAAGATCACTCATCAATGGTCTTGGCTGATTAAAGTTGCTGAGGGCATATTTCCTGGCATTAGAATAGAGAGAGATCTAAAATCTAGAATGGGGGTGGGGTGGGAGGATAGATGTTGTTTGCTAACATAGAGTGAGGGCACAATGTCAAGATGAAGCCGTCCCAGAGGAGGAGAGCCCACCAGGAACTCTCCTGGGTGGCACGACTCTGTGAGTAGGCCCAGGATTAGGCTGGCATTCCCAGCCTTTAGCTCCATAAACTCTATCTGGTTAGTGGCCCATCGCTGATGTAACTCAAATGACTTTCTGGACTATGACCCAATTCATAAGGCACAAATTCAGGTTCAACCAGAATACCTATCAGTATATTCACTTAAATAGCAAATATATGCCTTTAAGTGACTTAACAGCAATGTTTGCTCACCAGACATCTGTCTTGTTTCCCAGTTTCAAAACAACAACAACAAGAACAGCAAACAAACAAACAAGTAAACTTGGGGACTGAAGCAGTGGTTATTTAATGTGCATGGGATCAGATCAAAGGGATTTTTTTTTCTGTTCTTTGAAGTCAATCATAGATAGACTCTCTCCTTCTTCATCCCTGCCCCTTTCTAGCCCCCTCCATTTTTCACTCCTATATACAGGTCTTTGACATATGATTTTGTCCACCTACAATACTCTCTCACCACACACAAACACATACACACACATACACACACACACACGTCTTGCCAACTCCTGTCATTCCTTAAATATCACCCTAGGAAGTGTTCTCTGAGGTCCAATTCCAGGCTAAATTTCAGTATGTGCTCCCACAGCTCCGCACACTTCTCTCTCCTCATCATCAGAATTTATATATGTTTATGATACAGCCCTTAAAATGTGGTGTAATAGTTAACTTATATTTCCCATGACACCGTAAGTTCTCTGCGGACAGAGGTGAGTAGCATCTTGTTCATCATTCTTTCCGTAGCACCTAACAAGGTATCCAGCATATTTTGCACATACTGAGCTCTTCATAACAACACAAATTACAGGCTAACGTGTCTACAGCATTCAAATGTAGCAGACACTGTAGTAAGCATTTTGCATGTATTAGTTTATAAACTCTCCACAACTTGCATTTATATGCTATGGTCAGCATTTTCAGAAGAAGAAAAGTGAGTATCCCAGAGATGGTCACTAACTTAGTTTGAGGGTTCCAGAAGCAAACCCCGAACATAGGATTCAGATGCAAGTTGACTTGTGAGATGATCCCAAGAAACCTCTCTGGGGAATTGAGGACATAAGATGGGAAAGGGAAATAGACAGGAAAGGGTGCATTAGCCAGCCAGAGACCACTGTGGGTAACTAGAATCTAATCCCACTGGGAAAGTGGGATTAAGGCAGTCAGTACAACACATACCTGAAAGTTATCTCAGCAGACTAAGCACTTTGGGCTATTTATATACCACCTTCCATGAGTCATTGGTTGAGGCCTGCTAAGGATGGGTTTGAGGGACATGATTCTCCAGTTTTGCTGGCCTACTGTTCTCGCCAACAAGCAGTTTGAAGGCACGTATAGTGTATTATAGTGGGAAGTGCACCCATTGATATGAGAGGAGTTCCACTCAAGGTCCCACTTTTTTTGTCAGGAATAATATTGGGACATGAACCTGAGTCTGTTGTTGGACTTTAAAGTGTATGCTTTTGATGACCATTTCCATACACATGTGTTAAAAAAAAAAAAAAGTAAAGAAAAAGGAAAACCTAAACAAAATGAAGAAATGAAGATTGTCACAAAAGATTTTTTACTGGAGCTAAGATAAGGTTTCATGAAGCTTCTCTGTGTAGTAACTGGAATGTTCATGTTGTTTGGATTCAGTGTCTCTCCTTTGGGATTGCTGCACCACTCTGTCAATTTTCTTTCTCTTTATACTTCCTCTGGTAAGGGGACTCCTCCACTTTGATGCTCTATATTCTTTTTCCAGATATGATAATGTACTGATTTGGGAGCAATCACGTCTTGACCTATCCTGAGAGTCATGATGTTTCTATGGTGACCACCCATATATCAGCTCTCAGCTGCTATGCATTGATTTTCTTGGTCAAAAGCTCAGATATCTGAGGGCACAGCTTACAGTGGCCAGAAAGCCCTGTATTCTGCCCATATGTTTCTTCTTTATTCTGTCTCTTTCATACACATCATCTCATTCCATGTCATTTCCAAAATTAATTTGCAGCCCTAAATTTAATCAGTCTATTTTGCTGGTGTGGGGATGGCTCACCTCTTATAATGTAATAGCTTTGTTTTGAGAAGAGCTGCTTGTTAATTCAGCTTTTGTCAATCAAATCCTTTTGTAAAACAAAGAATTATCTCCTACAGGTTAAAATCACAGCCACACTATTAGCCAGGGTTTGTATGCTTTCTCCACTTCTATTAGTGAAATAAATCCTTTCATTCATTTCAACAAATATTGATGAAGTACCTACTGTGTGTCAACCACTGTGGTGGTGACCGAAACACGAATAAGACATGCTTCTTGTTCTGAAAGTCTAACAGACATAAGAGTGTGATGTCAGTATGCAGTGATACGTGGTATCATAGAGTTAAACATAGAGTGGTATTAAAAAAAAAAAAAAAACATGTACAGGATAAAGCAGGGAGACTACAGAAAGGGCAAGGAAGTCAGAGAGATTATAGACATGACATATCTGTGGCATTAGGCTGAAAAAACCAACTCTTGCAAAGGTCCTAAAGTGTAAGCATGCATATTTCATTCAGGTAATTTCAAAATTCCATTTGATCAAAGAGAAGGTTGGAGGGTAGGTATATTGACCATTCTCGATTTGCTCTCCCCCTTCCTCACCACAGATGTATCAGCTCAGCTCTGTGCTATAAGAGGCCCACCTCTCACCTTTGTAACTTGGGCTAATTCCTTACTGAGAGCCTGGTGGGTTAAATACAGACTTTTTCCTCAAGTAAGAAGTCTGAACTTTATTCTACAGGCGAGTGACATTTCAAAGTGTGTCCCATAGATGAGTTGGATTAGGGGGAGGGAATAAAGCAGAGAACAAGGGATAAATAAGTGCTGTTTGGGTTCTCCACCTGAACCTCAACTGAAACAACTGTGCTCATAGCTGCTTTAAGGTGAGATTTATGAAGTAGAATTTGCCCAACAGTGGAAGGAAGGAAGGAAGGAAGGAAGGAAGGAAGGAAGGAAGGAAGGAA
>NW_024412411.1:9209856-9242400 GCF_014898765.1 Herpailurus yagouaroundi | reverse complement strand
GAAGGAAGGAAGGAAGGAAGGAAGGAAGGAAGGAAGGAAGGAAGGAATACAGAAGGAAGGAAGGAAGGAAGGAAGGAAGGAAGGAAGGAAGGAAGGAGGAAGAAAGAGAGGGAAGAAGGGGAGGGAGGGAAGATGGAAGAAAGGAAGGGAGGGAGGAAGGGAAGATAGCATGATAACTTGGAGGCATAGAATTTCAAAGGTTTTTACACAGGGAGTGAAATGATCATGTTTGTGATTTAAAAAGAACCTTCTGTCAGAAGGGTAGGGCATGAAATGGAGGATGTGAAATTAAGAAAGGGAGACCAGTGAGGAGGCTAATACAATACATCAGGTAGGAGGTGATGAGACCCAATCTAGGAGTGGATATGTGGTTAGGTAGAGGAAGGGTTGGAGCCAAGATATTGTTAAAGCACATAGCAATTGGTCTTAGTGAAGCACTGCCTTCCAGGAAAATAATAATATGTGCCCGAAAGGTTGTTGTAAAGATCAAATACTATGAAATATGTTTTAAACTACATAGAGTAGTGCAAATATTAATCATCAGTGTTATTTCAACTAGATCATAACTCTCTTTATTCCTACTCAGTATTCTTTCTACAAGCCCCTCCCATGGTTCATTGTAAATTGAGCTTTGAACTAATTGGATTTGCTGAAAGCAATAGAGAATGTCATTTGGCTACTTCCTCTCTAGGGAATGTTGATATTCAAATCTCCAGATCATTACTTAGCATCCCCACTTCCAACAAGGGAAATTTAAAATTGGATCTCACGTTAATCTCTAAAGCAAGTTCTCATTTGCTTCCAGAATGAGCAAATATTTGAACCTGAGAAAGAGGATCTTTTCTGCAACCTACAACACGCCTTTGACCAAATTATCCAACAGTGGTAGATCCTGATATTCTAAGGGAGTGTGTAAGAATTGCGGCTTATACCCTGTGTTATTAATAATGAGAATGATGATAATGAAAATTATGATGATGAAGGTGATAATTGTCATATCTACCATAATTTAGCACCTACTTGTACCAGGAAATACGCTAAATGCTTTCTACAGTAATTGTCTGATTTAAGCCCTACAATAATGATCAGTATTATCACCATTTTATACCTCAGGAAAATGAAGCTCAAAAAATGTAAGTAACTTGTCTAATGTTATGTAATTAGTAATATAGAGAACAAAGATTTGTTCCTGGCTTAGTCTCCCTGGCTCCAGATCTCATACTCACTTTTTCTAAATGGAGGGATCAAGCACCCAGATTCCTCTTACTCCTCACCGCGCCCCCCACCTCCCACCAGTCTCACTAAATGAGTCCTGGTCTTATCTCCAAAACTTTTTGCCTGAATACTCTGGCCCTGTCACACTAGAATGGATCTTCCTGATTGGGGCTGTCAATACATTGAGCAGGTCTCCATAAGCAGAGAAAGTGACAGGGTCTCACACAAGACCAACAGATGGCTTTGTCTGTCACTCTCAGAAATGTGGGCTTCATGTGGCAGGTTAGTCTAATAGAACTGGTGAGAGATGGAGACATTCTTCTAGCTTCATGCTAATGTGGACTTTAGACAGAGAGAAATTGGGTAAGAGGATTCATAGCATGCACTCAAGCTATTTTACTGTGAACTGAAACCCATACACTGTAGCTATACAAAGGGCTTAAGGGGATTCATGGTAGAACCAAGCCAAGTTTTCTCATGAAGTTTTAAATTCTCTCACTCTACTTCCAAAGAAGAATATGCCTCAGCAGTGTGGCCAGTTCCTTTTTCCAGCCCTTTTTTCTCAACTTAAGAGTGAAGGTTCTGAAACCAGACTCCCAACATGTATAGCCCAGCTCAGCCACCCCCACTGCATGCCCTTCAGTGAATTTTTTAACTTCCCTGAACCTATATTCTCATGTATGCAATACAAAAAGGGACAGCACCTTTATCATGGGGTTTTCAAGTGGGTAAAATGTTATCATATATGAAAAGAGCTTGGCTTAAAATCGAACACAAAAAAGATCTCAATACATGATACTAATATAATCATATATATGTATGTGTGCATTGTATACATACATATTTTCAGGTTATGTATTATATGCACATATATTTTCAGATTATGGACAGAGAGCATATGTAACAGAGAATGCCTCAATTTGGAGTCTTGTTTTGAAATCCTTCTTTGTAAGTTCCTGGAGTCTCTATTTTCTCATCTATAAAGTGAGAAAGGACAATCACAGCTCATTTAGTAATATAATATGAATAAAGAGGTTAATGCAGACATGCCATTTAATAAATCGAAGTTATTATTCTAGAGAAGGATATGGAGGCCAGGGAAGCAAAGGAGAGATGAGTCATAAAGACAGTTGTACTGTCATTTCCCCCTTTTTCTAAGAACACATTTTAAATGTACTGCTTAGCTCCTCTGACCCTCAGCTTTCTCATTGGCAATGTAGAAATAACAAACTAGGGGCGCCTGGGTGGCGCAGTCGGTTAAGCGTCCGACTTCAGCCAGGTCACGATCTCGCGGTCCGTGAGTTCAAGCCCCGCGTCGGGCTCTGGGCTGATGGCTCAGAGCCTGGAGCCTGTTTCCGATTCTGTGTCTCCCTCTCTCTCTGCCCTTCCCCTGTTCATGCTCTGTCTCTCTCTGTCCCAAAAATAAATAAACGTTGAAACAAAATTAAAAAAAAAAAAAGAAATAACAAACTTGCTGATGACTGTATAGATGGTAGCTGTAAGTTATATAGATATAGATGGAGGTGTAGGTGTAGAATAGACATGGCTAAAAGGCTATAATAGAGCCTGTTACATAGTGGTTGCTAAATATATCTTAGTTTTCTTTTCTGTCCTCCTTCTTTCCTTCTCTCCTTCTCACTCAGATGTTCATGTCCAAATATCTAGATCTTGGATTACTTTTTACTCTGTATTATGATGACCCAGGTTGATCTTAACCCCTTTCTACACTAGCCTAATTAGATTCTAAAATTCTTGGGAATAGGACCAATGTCTGGTTCGTTTTGTGTCTTTTACAGTCCCTGGAAGGTACCTGGCATATAGAAGAGAGTCTACAGATGCATGTTGAATGTGTGTTGTTTGTCAGTAAGTGGGGAGAAAATTCAATTCATACTTAGCCGCTGAAGGGAGGAAGCAAGATGGTTATGAAGAAGGTTGTGAAAGTAATGTCTTGACTTAATGTGAGGAACAAGAGCATTAATAGCATTGGTAACGGTCATAAGATTTAGGGTAAAAGGAGATGATTAACATGTGATGATCTACTTTCTTTCAGATTCTGCTACCCATTTTGATATACAGTATGACCTAGGTAGATCATGATATTTTCCTTTCCTTCTAATGTTAGCCATACTACTGCACTAGTCTAAATATTTTTGTAGAGCTCCCTTCAAGCATTCCATGTATAAGTTATAGGTGCTACTTAGTGTGTGTAGATGGTGGCCATAAAATGCAAAAGGGATCCACAACCCTACCAGGCCATAATCCAACATCTCTAGTGATTTTCTTTTGTTTGGATTATGGTCCTTTAAAAAATTGATGGGCACAAAGCATTTAAGAAAATAATCACTTAAATAAGAACATATGTAGCTTTGAGAAGACAGTCCAGCCTGGCTCCAGGATTAAGTAATGGAACCATTTGGTGTTTCTCACTTTGAACTTGTCTGCAAAAAGGAAATGTTTACAGATTTATAAGGCTTACGGGGTGAAAGGCTTTGGGAAGTCATCTGGAGATAATCAAGAAGATCTAGATTGTTCACTCCCAATTCTCTCTGTTTTGTACCTTTTCTTTCCAACATTCTACCCCTTCCCAAAAGGATAATGATATTTTTTGCTATTTCTCCTCAAAATAGCTTTGACTTTCTTAGAAGTACTGTGAATACATGAAACATCTGAGGCTCCCACATAGTATATAATACATTTTCATAGTGAAGCAGTAACTAATAATTATGATAAGTAATATACTTGATATGATATATGCCAGGTACTCTACTATGAACTCCTACTTCATTCTGTACTTATAATCACTAATGCTTTAGGTACTATTATTATCTCCATCTTAACGATGAGGAAATGGTGGCCTAGTAAAGTGAAGGATTTTGCCCAAAGATAATGTTTAGCAAGCAGTGGGCCTTGGATTTGAATACAAGCACTTTGACTTCAGAAACCATGTCACTCCTGATTTATATTTGTTTTACTGCAGAATTCATCATTTTACTCAAACATTTACTCTACTGTTATCGAGAACTATAGCAGGTAACTACAGTAGGGAGGTGTTGTGCTGGGCAAAAAGAATGCAGACATTCAAATAAATGCCCTGTATTCTCTAATACTTAGATCTTAGTGCAACATGTGTGGTATTCTTTTATTCTTTTGGGATTCTTCAACATTTAACGGATATCTGTTATTTTCAAGTCCCTTAGGGGATACCAGGAGTATGAAGATAAAAGAACAGAGTTCCTACCTCAGTGAGCTTCCAATATAGTGCAAGGAAGATTGACAGTGTGTTCAGGGAACCACTGTGACCCCATCCCCAATCTCACTCCACTCTACTCTGTGGGGACATTATGAAACTTGTCTTTTTTGGGTCAAATGCATCATCAGAAATCCCTCAAAGCAGAGCTCCAGTCAGATACAACCAATTAATTGGATTTAGTACTTGAAATGAAATCAATTTGCTACTCTTATGTAGTGCAAAGGCAGATGTGGAGCTATATATGAGCTAGAGTGGGAAGTCATGGGGATCATAGAGTTCTAGGTTGGTCTTTAAAGATCACCCAGTCCAGTCTTCTAACTTCTCCAATAGGGAAATGAACGCCCAAATATCACGAGTGAGACAGAACTGGGTCAAGAACTCCAATCCCCCAAGCCTTTTCTACCAGACCGTAGTTTGATCCCTCTTCCTGCTATGCCCTCAACAGTGACTTGGGACAGCCAGGCCTGGGATTTTCTATGGAGACAAAGAAAATGGGCCTTGCATCGATATTTGCAAGTATCTGCAAAACTTTCTCAATGAGGAGGCCAATTGACCTGGGGTCAGAAGACACTGGGCTGTTCCCTAGCGTCTGATACCGATCTGCTAATTTTTATGTCATTTCTTTTAACTCATCCTTTTAATTAAAATGTTAAAAAAAATGATGTGTCTGTCAGCTCATGCCAAGTCTCCCACACCTTCAGCTTGGCACACTAGGGTATGAACTTAGAATCTGAGGTATCTTTGAGCAAAAGTTCAAAATGCTAAAATAGGAAGCATTAATGGGTGGAACCACTATGCGTGCACTTACCAGGATCAATTTTCCACTTAGACAGCTTTTGCCCAGTTGTGCTAACTACTAACCAATCTATACTTCCTAATGGATTAAAGCGGAAAGGTCAGGAATCATAAAATCATCCATTTCCCACTCATTAATATTCGAGTGTGGGCTCTTGAACCTGCCCCAGGCTCCATAACAGTACGGACTTATTTATAACCAAGTTACAAGAAGACTAACAGCTCTGATGATATAGAAACATGGGTTTGTAAGCACTTTTCCAAATGAATGAATGAAAGAAACAGTACATGAGGATGTGATAGTTGACAACTGACATGAGGAATTATGTAAAATGTTGGAACTAAGGAGACATGAGTGTCTCACTCACCAAATGCCAAATTTAAGGGCTGCCAAAAAACTCAGCAAGCAGTATAAATATATTTACTACAATATTTGTTTACATTTAAATTAATATAAAAGTTTATGATAAAATGTCAAAACGTTAAAGACAGAGTCAGTTGGGGCATGTTTACATTGAAGAGAACTATATTTGTATGTTCAGAAGATCAGGGGACTTTGAATAAGAAAGGAAAACCAGAGTTAAAACCCTGCCTCTGGAAATCATTAGCTGTGTAGCATTGGAGGTTTTCATTAACCACTGGCCTCAGTTTCCTCATTATTGAAATGGAGATAATAGTTCCCATTTCACAGAATTTTTTAAGGATTAAAAACACATGGGACAGGCATCCCATATTTGGTATTTTATTTATTTATTTATTCAGGATTTTTTGGAACACAGTGTCTCAAGTGTCATGGGCAGGTTACAAAAATTAGAAGCAAAGGGCCGCCTGGGTGGCTCAGTCAGTCGAGCTCCAGACTCTTGATTTCGGCTCAGGTCATGATCCCAGGGTCATGAGATAGAGCCTTGCATCATGCTCCACTCAGGGCATGGAGCCTACTTAAGATTCTTTCTCTCTCTCCCTCTCTGTCTTCCTCCCTCTCCTCCCTTCTTCTGCCCCTCAGCCCCACTCACATTCTGTCTGTCTCTCCCTCTCTTTCCTCTTTCCCCTTACCCTTTCTCACATGTGCACATTCTCTCTCTCTCACTCTGTCTCTCCCTAAAGAAACTAAAAAGAAAAAAATTAGATGCAAAGAGAGGAATTAAAGGAGGAACTAACAGGGACTGAGTTCCAGATACTGTATCAGACACTTTACTAAACCATTCCTGTTTGGATGGAGACTTAACAGGAGACATTTCTACAATGGGGTAGATGCCCTCTGGACCTGGACTGAATGAATGGGCATGCATCTAGGGTGAGATGTAACATCTACTGAACAACTGCTGCACGATAGGCATTTCACCCTTAGTCTAACTGAACTCTTTCAAGCATCTCGTGTGTGTGTTTGTGTGTGTGTGTGCGTGTGTGTGAAGGTTCCATATGCCCATGTAACAAGTCAGTAAACTGAAATTCAGAAAGTCTAGGTTAATTTTCTGAGATCACACAGGTAATCAGGAAATGAATTGGCTTTCAGACTCCCAATGAGCTGTTATCTCAACACACTTTTATATTTATATATACAAAGTGGAAGCCTCAAAGGCGAGACACTCTTACATAAAAAGTAGTTTTGTGGGAATGATAAACAGGGAAAGATTTGAAGAATAAAGAAATACCACCAAGAGGTTTAATCTCTTTAAATTATCTGTATAAACCCAAGCAGAATGTGGCATGCATTAAGTACTCCATTAAATGTTAAAAAATGTATTGAGACTCTAACAAAACCAGTGTTTACTTAGAGGAAATCAAGAAAGAAGTCTGAAAATGGAGGTAAACTCAAAGACATGGACTTGGAAGATACTAAACTAAAAATAGGTGAATGATAGGTCATCCACAGAGTGGGGAGAACCATAGGTAACTCACAGTTTGTTGCCAGGTTTAAGCAGAATAATGTGTGCCAAAGACCTGACCTATCCCCAGGTAACGTATACAGCTTTGTTGTTAATATTTTTATTTGGAATCAGGCAGAACTGCATTTGAATTCTGTATGTGGCATTTATGTGCTCTCTAAGGAAAGTAAGCTTTAATGTGGATTAGGTTTCTTTAATCTATAAAACAGGAGTCAAAAGAAACATCTTAATGTTTTTTTTTTAAGATTAAATATCATAAGATATCTATAGACACTGGCTAAATGCCCGACACATCCTAGATATTCACGAGCTGGTGGCTGTAGTTATTGTTGTTGTCATAACAGAGAAAGAAAATTATTTCAAATAAAATTGACAGTACCTGTTTTTGCCTTTTAAGAGAACTGGCAGCATGAGTCATATCAGTGGGAAAATAAATGTCAAAGCTATTCCAGTCCTGTTCCAGAAAACAGTTGGGGAAGTAGAAAGAAGGCCGAAATCTTAAACCTCTGTCATGTCTTGTGAGTGGCTGAAGGGTAACTCAGATGTGTATGGACCTTCCTCTTAGCAGATATAATGAGTTTTGGATATGCAAAAGGAGGCATGGGGTAGAAAATTTCTATTCCGACTCAATATAACCTCAAAGCTTACAGAAACACCACCATCACCCAGAGGCATGCCTATAGACAACACACATCTGGATATTCCTAAACATCTGGATGGCTGACTGCATTTTTTTTTTTTTTACACTTTTACCCAAACATTTGGGATCAATATCAGAAAATAGGGGCAGAATAATGACTTCAGGGAAGCTGTCAGATTGAATGTCTATAATTGAAGTTTGGGAAAGTAACACCCGGGGTCTGCTAGGTGACAGAAGAGCTGAGAGGAGTAAATTGCCTGTGAGCCAATAAGGAAGGCAGGTGTGGTTGTGATTATGAGTGATTTTAGTCCCCCTAATTGTTGTCAGGAAACCTGCAAGACGTTGGAGCCGGGAGGAGGGAATGACTGACATCTAAATGATGAGTTCCTGGAGCCATATGTCAAAGAGACCCCACCAGGGATAATTCATTTCTGTATCTAGTGATACCTTACACCTTGGATGTAAGTGAATAAGTAACAGTTCAGCCATTTGACCTAATGTCCAGAATTGGATATAAATAGTATTACCTGGAATGCACAGTCAGTTACTGGTGAAACAGGCATCCTTGATAAATAAGGTGACATAGTCATCTAAAGTTACATGCGCACCTTTTTTAACATCTCATAAAAAAAATTTGGAGTTAACAAGGCTCACAACAGCCAAGCTGTGGATAAGACGCCATTACTCTGAAAACTCCTTGGTTCACACAACCAAAAATGTTAGTGCAGGAAAGGACTGGGATTACCACTACTAGGGGTCACAGACAAGCAGCCTGAAGGATGAATTATTTCCCAGGGGATAAGTTTTCTTTGGTACGCTCAGTGTTAAAAAAAAAAAAAAAAAAAGTGCTGTATACAAATTTACCCTTGGGGCATCTCTCATTAGCTACAGTCCCCACCACTCCTTCGTGCATTGTATCACATGATAGAATTTTCACACTGATTTTCACATTACCAGACCACACAAAGCATTTTAAATTTTTTTTTTTCAACGTTCATTTATTTTTGGGACAGAGAGAGACAGAGCATGAACGGGGGAGGGGCAGAGAGAGAGGGAGACACAGAATCGGAAACAGGCTCCAGGCTCCGAGCCATCAGCCCAGAGCCTGACGCGGGGCTCGAACCCACGGACCGTGAGATCGTGACCTGGCTGAAGTCGGACGCTTAACCGACTGCGCCACCCAGGCGCCCCCACACAAAGCATTTTAATTTGCAAGCCTTGAGACTCATTTGTTTTGGAGATGATAAGGAGTCTGAAATTGAAGATAAGGAGTCTGAAGAAAATTTAACATTACCACCTGTTTTGGGTCAGCATGGGGCTAGCCGGGCTCATTAAAGCATTTATTCAAATACTTTTGAGCACCTGTTACATACCAGACTTGCTTCTAAGTCCAAACTACATAAGATGAATGCAATATTTGCATTTCTAGAGTTTACAGTCCAACTGAGGAAACACCTAGAATAGTTTATAGTATATGCTCTTTGATACTTGGCTCCCCGAACCTTTGGGTTTTGAGAAAATGAAAAATTACTATACATGTTTTTGTTGTTCTTTTACCATTTTGGGTTTCGTATTTTTGAGCTGCTAATCATTACAGCAGGAACTGGAAATAGTTTTTACTGGAATGGAGATCAAGGGGCAACAAACACCCGAGTCTCTACACAGGATTGTCAGGGAGGAGCAATTGTGGGTTCCCTAAGAGACCAGGAAGTATGGCTTTATAGGAAAAAAAATCTATTTTTTAGCCTAGGTTCACATATGAATAGACCATAACTCAGGAAGTATTTTCTGTCTGCTTGTGAAGTATGATAATACCACTGATAATCCTAGTCAGGCCTTTGGTCTATCTTTACAAATAAGATTGTCTTATCACAATAGCCTTAGGATGTGGGTTTATTATTTTTATTTGACAGATGAGGAAACTGAGGCACTGAAAGTTAACTTTGTTAACTTCACACAACCAATAAGTGGAAGAACCCGAATTTAGATCTAAGTCTATATATTTGCATAACCTTTCCATTATTCCACTTCAATGCCCTCTTCAGTTTTGCCAGCTTGAAGAAATCATTCCTGTGAGAACAGACAGAAATCACAAGGCCACAGCCTTGCCTTTATACCATAAATACCAGAATTGCACTCGACTAGCCATGACAGGAAATGAGAATCCAGTGAATGCTGCTACAATTTAGTTTCATCAAACAATGACTAGGGTCAAAAGAGATGAAGATTTGTACCTTAGCATAGTATTTTTTGCCCTGCTGTTTTATAGTGACCACAACCTCTGGTTACATATGGAAAAGTTGAGGGTGTGGGAGGGAAGAGTACTCTCAGATATTTCAAAAAGAAGAACCCTTGAGACTGATGGGCAGTTACTAGGTTTTAATTTGCTACAGAAAACTGCAATGCCTTGGGGAAAATAGTGTGAAGATGATGGAGAAACTTCAGATGACTTTAGGTAGGTGAAGCTTCTCTGTTTCATGAGCCTAAGGCTACAAAAGCTACCCATTTTTTTTTCCCCCTTAGTGATGAACCATCACTGGCCTTCTAGGTTGTAAACTCTTCTTCAAGATCCTAGCGAAAGGATGTTGGTCATTCTCGGATTTATGAGGTAGTATAAAGCTTTTATCTTTTTTCAAGGTTTTATAGCTATTTTATTGGTGTGACAGTAGTCAGTGGTGTTTGTCAAATATTTTTGATTGACCTTTTCAGGATACATGGTATAGTTGAATTTTCTGGCTTCCTTGTATTTGAGAGGGAACAGTTCTGGAAAATGTGTTTTGAGCTGCAGTGTAGGACTTTTTAGAGGTCTCTCTTCTGATTCACTGGTAAGAATCTTTCAAGAAGGTGGCTTCTCTACAACCTGAGTGTTCAAGGGTCTATATTCAGCAAAATCCCTTCCACTGACAATCTTCACAGTAGACTTCTAGAATGGATATTATTTTGTTTTCTTTAAAAGCCACTGAGGGGTGCCTAGATAACTCAGTCAGTTAAGTGTCTGACTCTTGATTTCAGCTCAGGTCCCATTTCATGTGTCGAGCCCACGTGGGACTCTACACTGACAGCATGAAGATTGCTTGGGATTCTCTCTCCTCCTTCCCTCTCTGGCCCTATGCATGTATGCACACATGTACACATGCACTCCTCTCTCTCTCTCTCTCTCAATAAAGAAATAAACATTAAAAAAATAAAGCTGGGGTGCCTGGGTGGCTCAGTCAGTTAAGTGTCTGACTTCTGCTCAGGTCACGATCTCACAGTTCGTGAGTTTGAGCCCCGCATCAGGCTCTGTGCGGACAGCTTAGAGCCTGGAGCCTGCTTCAAATTCTATGTCTCCCTCTCTCTCTGTGCCTCCACTCATGCTCTGTCTCTCTCTCCTTCAAAAAATAAATAAAAACGTTTAAAAAATTAAAAAAAAATAAAGCCACTGAAAGTTGGGGACTGTTTATTATTGCATCATAACCTCGACTATCCTGACCAATAAAACTGAGCGATTGGGAGATAATGTGTGAAGTAATATGAGCTAGAAGCCATTTTACACTAGAATTTTCTAGCGTGATCTTAAAGACAATGTGTCATTTAAAAATAAATAAATGCCCCCTATTTTGAGATGACACTTTATCATGTTCTATTATTGAGTGTTACTGGCTCTTAGTAGACATTCAACTTACAAGTGATTGTAAAAGTTAAGCTCAAATTTCTTAGGAAAAAATAGAAATGAATTTAATAAAGATTTATTTTCAAATATCAGCTGCAGGTAAAATTTTTGGTGGGTAGATAGCATGAACTTAGAATTACAATTATAATATTGTCACACCTGTACTTAGAACTTTTTAATGACTTTTCTTTGGGTTCATGACCAAGCTAATTTCTTACCCTGAGCAAAATAAATCTCTCCATGACAGACTTCCACATTCATTACTCCAACTTCCTCTCACTACCAGATTGAGCCACTTATTATGAACACGAAGAACACTTCATCCCCTAGTCTTTACACATGCTGTTGTTTCTTCCTGGAGCACATTTCCCTTCCTTCGCTTTGTGATTCTTTACTTCATTTGCTTTCACCGTCAGTAAATTTTCCTTCTCCCATTTACAGTAGGCTGCAAGTCCCTAAACTTGTCTCTAGATGACTATGTACCAAAATGTGTTGAAATTATTTATATAGTCGTTAGCCATCATTACTAACCCATGGGTTCCTTGAACATAAAAAGGATGTTTTATTCATTGTATATCCCCACCACCCAACACAGTGTCTGGCACACAGTGTGAGCTCAGTAAGTATTCCCTGAAGTAATAAACATAATTAGATAGAATAAATGAATTTGTCAGCTTATAGGCTATATAACCTAAGTCACCAAGTCATTCTTTGGCCAATAAACACATGAGTCTGTATGAATTTGATTTAAATAAGTTATTTGATTTAAATCGGGCATTTCCTCTTGATTAGGGAATTAAAGAATGTGTGATCCTATTTCTTGCCAAATGTGTCCTGCTATAAAAAGACAAACGAAGAATTAATAAATTTCAGGAAATGTGAATCTTGCAAGGATTAAAGATCTTTTTGGTAAGAGATCATAAAATGAAGTAAGCACCATGGTGTAAGGATAACTTTCTATGGAAGGACTTTAGTGTATGTCTGTTGTGTGCACATTTTGGGGACATAGAAATGAAGCGAGGGCAAATACTTGTACTCAAGGAGTGCAGAGTCCAATGAGAAAGAAAAGGGATACAAATGGAGTTCTAATAAAAGGAAGTAAGGGTGAGTGCTAGATTAGAAGCACAAAGTAGACTGGTAATCAGTATCTTAAAAAGGGAAAGGAGGAAGAAAACCTAAAATTAAATATCAATTAAATATTGACTATTTTACATACACAATTTTATTTAGTCCTTAAAAAATGAGCCACAGAGTCATTTTGCTGAGATGAATAATATAAGGCTCAAGTCGTTTTTATAAAACCAACCCAAGGTCACACTTGTTCCTTTCTGGTAACATTGAAACACTGGTGGCTGGACCTCATAGTCCCTGTTGTGTTCACACCATGGTTTCTCAAAGTGCTCCCTGCCAACCATGTACTTCAGAATTTCCTTGAGGTGCTTTTAAAAATGAAAAATTGTCAAATTTAATTCACAATTTCTGGAGCTGGAGTCTGGAAATGCGCATAAAAAACAAGTCCCCCATATATGATCTTAGGCACAGATGGGAGCAACCTTTGCCTTCATTAAATCGCATTTCTTCCTGGTTGAGGAGAATTGAAGAGAAGGCAGTTTAGCCTGGCAGTATATGTCCCTTATCTGGAGATAAGAAAGACTAAAATTTTACTCATCAAAACCACAAACAAATTATATTAACTCTTGTCTTTATTAAGTAATGACAACCACTATAGCTACAACAACACTAATAAAGGAAAACAACTATTTTGTGTTCCTGGAGAGCCAAGAACATGTCTTACTGAGCACTAAATATGATTCATCGCTGACTCCCAAAATTAAAATAAAAACTTAAATAATAAGTTCTCAACCAAAATTGGTTGAATGAATGAATGAATGAATGAATTTACCATGTAAATCTATTTCATCTGCACATTCAAGTTAAAGACAACTACTTATGGTTTCTTGCAAAATGTAGTTCCCCAAAGGAAAATGAAAGGCAGTCATGACAAATGCTGTCACTTCAATCAGAATCACTACTGGAATTGGTGTGCGTTTCTGTTTGATAATAAATGCACTTTATTTCTTGCCTGCTTCCAGAATCCCTAACTTGGTAGTTATCTTTAATTAGGGGATGTCATACATGGAGTTCTCAGCAGTTATTCCAGATACTCTATGGGTCTCTGCTGCAGATAAGAAAAGCCATAGATTTCAACTGTGAACCTCCAAAGGCCTTTAGCCTGTGGTTTGTACATGGTAGAAAACACACTCTGTGATCTTGATAATAAATTGGAGCATTAAAAAATGTTAACCTCTTCTTTTCTCATGATTCACAGTATCCCGGTAATCTTCAGCAATATCTAGCAATATAAGCCATTGCTACCTAGACATTCTTCCTTGGATATCTCGCTGTATCTCAAAAGCATTATGTTCAAAGCTGAACTCATGAGAGTTCTACTGCTTCTCCTACTGTCCTCAGTGCCATTAATATCTCTATCACCCACCAAACCACCCCAACCAGATGTCAGGGAGTCATATACTATCATCTTTGCACTTTCCTCACATCTAATTAGTCACCAAGTCCTCTCCATTTATATCTTCTAAGTCCTCTCACATGTATCTCATCTGTTTTACCCCATTATCATTACCTTCATCCAGGACACCATTTTCTCTTCAGCTAGATTCCCAGTTTCCTTGTTTGAGTCTTACCACATTATAACCTGCGTTCCTCAATGTCGTCTGAGTTTTTTGTCTGCAGCTCAGATCTGACCATGTATATCATTCTTTAGGTTCAAATCTATAGCTAAAATCCACTCTTTGGATGACATAGAACACCTTTCATTTATGTATATATATATATGCGTGTGTATATATATATATGTTATATATATTATATATATATTTATATATAATTTATATATATAATTTATATATATGTGTGTGTGTATATACACACATATATATTTGACATCGTATACATGTATGTATGTATAATGTGAATATGCTAGGCATTATTTCAAATCCATCTGTCTTTGCACATACTGTTTTCTGTCTCTGAAATGCCTTCCCTCCTGTCTGCCTAAATTGTTTCCATTCATTCCTTAAAATGTATCCTGAGCATCACCAGCACTTGAAGCAATCTTGGCCACTCCTTACCATCTCTCCCATCAGTCAGTCAGTCCCAGCAGTCAGTCAGTCCTACTTTTATGCCTCTTTGTTACATGTGTGTTTCTATGATGGTGCTTACTGCATCGCTGTGTGACTGTATGCTCTTGTACGTGACTCCTAAATACACTGTGAATTTCCTTAGGAAAGACTGTGATTTTATTTTGCCTCCCTTCTGTTTCTATTAGGGCGTCTGGTGTATAACAGGTGTATATTTCCCAAATATGTTGCATTACTTCAGCAATGCAATATACTACTTGGAGTAAAGCAAAGCATTCATCTAAAGTACTCAAGCAGTGGTCATTCTTAACAGATGGTTTATTCTCTGTTTTGCTCAGATTCACATACCATTTTTCCTACTGAAGCCCATTTCATAATTAATGTAAGCTGTAGGATAAAGTCCTTATACCTAAGCCTGAAGTTCAAGGCTATACACAGCTTGGTCCCAGAATGAATTTTCAGTGTCCCAGGATCCATGCGCGGTGCATAGTACACCCTCAGTAACAACGTGCTGTGTGAACTGTGTCCCATGATGACCCTGAAGGAATTACTGGCTATCAGTCGAAGTAACAAAGCCACAACCTGTGTCACTTCTAACCAGTGTGACATACGGTTTATAAGACAAGCTTCGCACACACCTGAGACCCATGTGTGAGATTTAATTTTCATTAGAGGATATTTGGCTATCTAGACATTTGTCACCCAAATCCTTGTGCTGCAGGTATGGCATAGAGCAAGAGGTAAGCTCTAGAACACACTTTATCTGGCATCATAGAAAGATAATGCTGGTCCTGAAACATGTGAGAACTTGACGAAATATAGGCGACTCCCCAACAATAAATTCTGTCAAAGAGTGGGGAAGTGCTAAGGACAAGGAAGTGGTTGGTGGAATGACTGCAAAGTAGTGTTTAATTTTTTATTTTTCTGAAATTTATGTTTCAAAAGCAAAATAAAAAAAAATTATGTTCATATCCTGTAAGTGTTCTGTCAAAATGTGTGCTCAAGTATAAAAGAAGGAATTTTTATTAAAGCACCATTTGGGAGAGTAAAAAAATTGCAAACAACCTTAATGTCCATAAATGATGGCTTTGATAAACAAATTAAGTAATCTCTATGCAATGGAACACCATGAAATCATTAGGAATGAAGGTGTAGAATAATACTTGCCAACCTGTGGCATTGTTCATGGGGACTTTTAATAAAACATATACAATATGAACTGATTTTCAGTTTTAGAAATATGTGCATAATAAATACATACATAAAATACTAGAAAAATATAAAAATGATAAAAGCTGCTACATATAGTTGATAGGATATGTCTTATTTTCCTCCTTTTCATTCCTACATCTTCTGTTTTCTTTATCAGGCACCCCTTACTTTGTTAATACTAGACTTCTGTGAAAGCTGCATTTCACTTTCTTACCTCCATCTTTTCTTCCTTCACTTCCTCCTCCCATGCTTCTAAAGAAGCCAAATTCTTTGAAAAACAATCAAAATTTAGCCAAGAAATCAGTCATTTTGAAAATAACCGTGTTTGCAGAATGCCTGACCATTTGGCAGAATACATCTGTACTTGGGCTATTTCAGTAGTTTTTCTTCAGATAGGTTTTGTGAGCCCCTCCAGAGATTCCCATTTTCTATAGAAAGGAATTATGACTCCTACTGTGGCATTCATGGTGCTTCACAATCTGGCCCCAGCTCTTTAGATCACTCATGCCCCAGCAGGCAACAGATCTCAGCCTTCTTGAATTTGCGTAGGACACTCTCTCCGCATGGAACATTCTTCCTCCCTCTTCTCTGTCCTTCAGTCTTGTTCATTGTCAAGGCATAGCTCAAATTCCCTCTGCTCTGACTCGTTCCAGCCCCATTTCAGGCAGAGTTCATGGCTGTTTTCCTCTGACTCCCCCACACTTCCAGTGGGCTGTTGAAGCTGGCTTATACGGCTTGTGAGAGCCATTTGTTAAACAGTCAATAACTTTTAAGCCAATTTGTAAGTTGTTGGAGGCTTTTTAATTGGAAGCTAGGAAATTGGCTGTGCTGGAAATGTTTACACCATGGACATTGGCAAATCAGGGCTTTATTTCCCCCAGAGTACCCGTTTGCCAGCACGTCATTGCTTTGCACAGGTCTTTATTACAGTCCCTGTCCATTCTCACCTGTGTTATAATTAAAGAATAATTCTCTCCTATGAAGTTGTGAGCTCACTGGGTCAATGTCTTCATTTTTCTACCTCTCAGAACCTGGGTGTACTGGCATATGGCAGGTGATCAATAAATAACTATTGGAACAGATTGAGTTGCTTTGACACGCATTCACTAAATTACATTTGGAATTAGGCTGTAATCTTTTTTTTTCCATCCTTGGTATTCTTGTTTCTCATTTCCAAAGCTAACAAGATTTAGCTAAATAACATTCGTTTTTATTAACATTCTTAAATATTACAAAATAATTGACTTTTTCGGTGTGGCAGTGATGTTGATTAGAATAGAAAACTCATAAGTGTATCTTTCTTTATTATATATAGATACGATTACCCTCATATCTTTACTTCCAATAGCTTTGCTTAATAAAAAATCTAAGGAGAGCCTCAGGAAGGCATAATATGATTTTAATATACTTAGCTTCAGAGAACCTCTGATGGTTAATTAAGAAACTTTCATCTTTGAAGTAAAATTAGAAAAAAAAACTTATTAACTAAAGGATGCAGGGTCAATAATAAGACAGCTTTCCTTTTGAACATTCCATCTAATCAATCCTGAGAGACTTAAGACAATTATATTTTATCAGAAACGCAGAGAAATAAGCACCAACAGGGGACACTGAGTGGCTTTGGGCATTCTGTACAAAACAGTCTTAGGAAATGATCAATCCCTTCCTAATCAGAGTCATTTTATGAAATGACAAAAAAAAAAACATTATTTACAAAGCCACAGGAGTGAAAATTACAGTCTGAGGATTAGGAGGCTGAGCCTCTGAATTTGAAAAACTGTCACATTTAGGTGCATTCTCTCAACTAAAAGGCAGTCCAAGAAAATAAAACGTTCATCCATATAATTATTTTTCTGTCCACATACTTTCTTTTTCTGTCAGCTGTAATACAAAGTGAGCAGGCACTGGATTTATACCCACTTGGATTCTATTACCAGCCCCACAACTCACCTGCTGAACAGTACTACACAAGTTTGCTTTTGCGAATTACAGTTGTCCCATCAGGTACAGTGTTGACCTCATACATTTGCTGTGAATATTAAGATAGTATGTTTCACGTGTAGTCAATAGATGTTATTTCTTTGGCCCCTACCTCCTTTCATTTAGCAGCATGCAGGTGTTTTATGAACTCATCCTATCCACTCAACACCTTGCCCTCTCTTTGAGATATTTCACATCCACTTTGTAAAAGCAGATAAAGAAATGTGAAGTTCATAGAAGACAGCATATTGTCAGGGATGGAGCACTGAATTTAGAGAAAGGGAAATTATATTCTAACCCCAGGTCTGCTATTGATTTTTTATGTGGGGTTGAGCAAGTCCCCCAAACTCTCTGACCCTCTTTCATACAGCCAATATTTATGAAGTACCTATCCTTCTCCAGTCATTTAGCCAGACGTTGGAGCTATAGTGGTAAGTAACCCATGGTTGCTGAGCTCAGAATCCACCCTACAAGTGAGGAAGACAAATGCATTACAAAATAAGTAAAATCTGATAAGTTCTATGATGACATTACCTATCAAGTGACAGGGATGAGGAGTATGGCCCTGCTGGCTTATACTCATCTATGAAATGGAAAAAAGGCTGCTCACACTTGCCCTCTCTACAGACTTTTGTGAACAGAAAATGTGAGTGTATCAAAGCAATATGTAACCTGGGAAGTATTCTCATTTTTAAATGAAATATGAGATCATGTGGTATTTGCCACCTGTGAGTAGGGCAAACCATTGCCTTGCTATTGTTTCTCTATGTGGTTGGCACAGTGTAAGTGCTCAATAAATATATGATGAATGAATGTGTACAAGAATGCAGAAATCCAGAAATTCAGAAAAGTGAGAGCCAATGGAGGGTTAGAATAGTTTGGGAGGACTTCGGGGACTTAGTGAATCTAGAGCCAAGTTTAAAGCATAAAAAGGATGGGGTGCTGGGGCACCTGGGTGGCTCAGTCAGTTAAGCCTCTGACTTCAGCTCAGGTCATGATCTCGTGCACGGTGAGTCCGAGCCCCGCATCGGGCTCTGTGCTGAGAGCTCAGAGGCTGGAACCTGCTTTGGATTCTGTGTCTCCCTCTCCCTTCCCTTCCCTGCTCATGCTCTGTCTCTGTCTCTCCCTCAAAAATAAATAAACATTAAAAAAAAAAAAAAAGGATGGGGTGCCTGGGTGGCTCAGTCAGTTAAGCATCCAACTTCAGCTCAGGTCATGATCTTGTGGTCTGTGAGTTCCAGCCCCTCGTCGGGCTCTGTGCTGACACCTCAGAGCCTGGAGCCTACTTCGGATTCTGTGTCTCCCTGTCTCTCTGCCCCTCCCCCACTCATGCTCTATCTCTCTCTCCTTCGGGGGAAAACACACACACACACACACACACACACACACACACACACACACACACGTTAAAGCATAGATAGGACTTGAAGATGGAGAACAGCCTACACAAATGCTTTGGATACTAAATAAAGGTCAGACAATGTGGTTTATGCTTCAAGTGTTACTTCTGTAATCCTCACTAAAACTTTACAAATGGAAATTGTTTTTTATTTTCCGGCTTAAATTCAGGAACTTTCATCAGTTCACCATAGTCAACATACAGAATGTAGAGGGTTAGAATTTGAACCCAGGTCGGTTAGACTCAAGATTAAAAGGAGGATCTGAGAATTGTGTACGGTACAAATTGGCTGAACTGACGCTTCATAATATGATCATCCTTCTGGCGAAGCTCTCTTCTGGTTTCCCCGTGGCGACTAAACTGTCCCTTCACAGGCACATCTTACTCTACAGCTTAAATCTTGGTCTTATCTCAGAAAATGGCTCCCATATTTGTCCAGATATATACACCGGGAACCTAAGAATCATTCTTGACACCTCTTTGCTCCTCCAGCTCGCACCCCATGTGCAAACACAACACACTTCCCTAAAATTCAGTGGCGTTTAACTTATAATATGTGTTTAATTTACATGAGTCCAAGGACCGGCGATTTAAGTCTCTGGCGGGGTGGTTCATTTGGTCACAGCCGGGCTTACTCACATGTTTCAGGGTCACCTGGTTGTTGCTTAGTATGAGATGGCCTTGGCTGGGATGATCAGAGTGGTCTGGCTTTGCTCCGCACAGCTCATCTTCCTGTGGCGGGCATCTTTTCCTGGCCAAGGTGGAGGGTAAGAATAAAAGTAAGCTCAGTCACTCAAGTACTTTTCAACCTTCTGCTTACAGGATGTTGCCTAACCTTCCATTGACTAAGGCAAATGACATCCGTTCCTGACCCCTGGAGCCTCACATCACACCCTGATTCCTTTACCTCCTTGGGTACAATCACCCCCATTCTCCCCCATTCACACCCAAAAGGGGTTTTGCACATTTTCAACCCATCTGAAACACTCTTCTCTCATGGCTCCCTGCCCATCGCCAAGAATTGTGCAAATCTCAGGTTGTGTGTCACTTGCTTATGGAAGTTCAAAAGGATAACTCATTCTCTAACAGGCTCTCAAGACACCATATAATCCTCTTCAAAGCTCTTATCACAGCTGCAATGTTATTTGTATGATTATTTAATCTCTTTTTTCCCAACTAGAGTCCATGTTATAAGTAGGCAGGAATTACACCTGTTTTTACTCACCTTCATACAAAACAAGTTTAACTCAGGACCTGACACATATTAGGCAGTCCAAAAATATTTAATTAATGAATGAACAAATGAGTAAATGAGTACAAATAGTAAGTACAAATAATAAATGCATACAATAAATAAGAATGTATTTGAATATTTTTAAATTAAATGTTTTTAAATAAATAAATCCACTTAGAATTTTTGTTAAAAGACTAAGGTACTTCTTAGATGTTCCTGAGACTCATCTTGTCCTTTACTAGCAAGAAATTTCTAAAATACAAATCTAATCCATCAGGCCCTGAACAAGATTATTCAGTGGCTCCCCATTGCCAATAAAATCGTTAAAGGCTAAGACAGGAGCACAGGTGCATCCTAAGCTCACCTTGTCCCATGGATACACATAGGTAATGGCCATGTTCATGGAACTCCCCCAGAAAATGACCCAAAGGCTAGTCTAGAACAGACTCTCCACAGTTATAGAGAGGAGGCTACATCAAAACCTATAGGAAAGGCAGAGCCCTGGTAGGAACCAAACTAACTGGCAAGACTCACCACGAGAGGGACGAGAGGGACAGCACAAGCATGGGGAAGCGAGAGAAACAGACCCTGCACCAGGCAACTTTGTGTACTGGGAAGACCAGTCCTCCCAACATTTTGCTTTGAATGCCAGTGGGACTTGACTTTGTGAGTTTGTACAACATGAAGGGCTTAAATCAAAGTACTTTAAAGGTCATCAGGTAATAGTTAAGGCAAAGTAAGCTGCATGGGCCCTCCCTGACCCACTGTCTGCCTCTCTGCCTTTGTCCTCACCTAAACAGCCCCCATTTATAGTTCTCTTAAGCCACCCACATGTTTCCCACTCCCCCCCCCCCCCACTTCCTCTGCTTGATCAACTCCAAGTCATTCTTTAAGATCTACTCTAATGTCATTCTGGAGAAGTTTCCCCTACCAGCCCATCACTGTCCCCAGACTATGTGTAAATTATTTCTGTTGGATTCAAACAGCTTTTGTGTAATCTTCCATTATCACATATCATCACTTTATGCTCCATTATACTATTGGGGGTGTCCTTCACTGCTCCTCCTACCTTCTCTAAAGTGAGTTTCCACCAGAGAAAGAAGGAACATTTACCCTTACTTAGTATGAAGTCAGTTACTTAGTAGACGTGTAATATTTGTCTGATGAATAAATGAAGAAGTGAATGGGTGGGGAAGGACTAATCACCTTCAGGTTTGACTTTAGGGAGAAATATAAAGATGGCTGATTGCAGAAACAGAGTAAGATAAGCTAACTAAGGGAGCTCAGATTCCATTTCAGGCCTCTTTACTCTCTCCTCAAAATGCTTTCTTTTTTTTAAATTAAATTTTTTTTTCAATGTTTTATTTATTTTTGAGAGCGAGAGAGAAACAGTACAAGTGGGGCAGGGTCAGAGAGAGAAGGACACAGAGTCCGAAGCAGGCTCCAGGCTCTGAGCTGTCAGCACAGAGTCCTATGCGGGGCTCCATCTCATGAACTGCGAGATCATGACCCGAGCTGAAGTCAGACGCTTAACTGACTAAGCCACCCAGGTGCCCCTTTTTAAAATTTTTGTTAATGTTTATTTTATTTATTTTGAGAGCGAGAGAGCAAGTGAGGAAGGGAGGGGCAGAGAGAGAGGGAAAGAGAGGATCCCAAGCAGGCTTCACACTGTCAGCATGGAGCCTGAAGTGGGGCTTGATCTCATGAACTGTGAGATCATGACCTAAGCCAAAATCATGAGTCTGATGCTTAACTGACTGGGTCACCAAGGCACCCCTCCAAATGCCTTCTTCATGAGTAGGGAACAAAACTAAAGTTACTAACTCTGTGGATTAGATAGAAACCTGAAGGTGACCTACTGTTTAAGTTCTGATATGTCTGCAATGCACTGCAGGGGTAGGAAGGGAAGAAATCTCCTGCTGATGAGGTATACTGACAAGAACCTATACTCTGGAGCTGGACTGCCCTGAATGTGCACCCCAGGTCTGCCACCTATTGGCAGGGTGATCTTGGGCAACCTCTCTGCCTGCTTTTCCTTCTTAGCAAAATAGGTACAATTCCATATAACCCAGTAGGGGTTTTATAAGGATTAAATGACATAATGTTGTATATTGCCATGCTGCTTGCTGACCCATGGTTAACACTCAGCAAATGTTAGTGTGTTTCTTTCCCTTCTTTCCCTCTCTTTCATTTTACAAGGGAACTAAAACATCCTTGGCACTAGGAATTGGAAAATATCTCCTTCTTAGTGGGAGGAGGACCCTTTTCATCCCCCTGGACCAACTTCAGTGTCAGTGACTACCCCCACCTGCCACCTTTCATCCTGTCAATAGTTTGTGGCAGGATTTTCTGTTTTGCGTTTCCAATGCATTGCTTCTAAAGAGAACCTTTTAGATGAATCAGGGAGAAAAAAAAGAAAAAGAAAGCCTCAACATCCATTCTGTCAGAAAGAGAAAGAAAACTCTTTATTTCCATTTTCTGCCAGAGAGCTGATTCAGCAGCTCACCACCTTCTCCATCCCAACTCCATTCTTTTTCTTTATTCTAGAGCCCGTTCTCATTATCCACAGCATATCTTGGTCAGCAACTTTACCCTCCCCTTTTAAATAAGGAAGAACCATTTTACTCTGTCTTACTACTGATTACTCACTACCAGTTTGAGTCAGGTTGTCCTACGGGGCCTCCAGGATGTTACATCAGGCCCTCTGCCATATCTCTTCAGCATTCCCCAACACGGGGCGGGGCCAGTCTCTGCCCACCCCACACACCCCTGTTCCTAAGCCAACGATGACCTGCCTGGCCCTTGTGAAGACCCTGCTACTGAGCAGAAGGCAGAGTCTTGACTTAGTCTTGCTATTCATGTGATTTGTTGTGTTGGGCCAACCGTTGGTTTGTGTCTCCCTGCTTGGTGTGACGGAGCAATGCTGGACTATGTGGCCTGCTGGGCCAACACCAGCCCACTTAGCTAAGACTCTTGGCTCAGCCCGACTCAGTGAAGGTGGAAGGACCACAGCCTGTGCAGACAGCCCAAGTGAATCCAACTTTCCACCCTGGCCACTTACTAGTGTATGGCCTCAGGCAAGGTAATGTGAACTTCCTGGGACTTAGGTTTTGTTTGTTTTGTTTTTGTTTTTTCCTATATGTAAAATGAGGATAATATATGGTAATTAATTTTTAAAAAGAAAAAGAGCAAGGGAAAATGAGAGAGCAAATGAGAGGCCAGGGCAGAGAAGAACAATGCCAGGCAGAGTTCCTGACCCTTTGGAATTGGCTACCAGGTAAGAGTGGATAGCCTCCATCTCCCGGCCCACATCCCTCTGTAAGGAGTTTCTACTCCCCTCTCTGCTGCCTTGACTGATGCTTTTTAATTGGAGTCTTGCTTCAGTAGAAGTTTCTCAAATGCACGTAGTGGTATGTTTCATATAAACAGTATCTCTTACTTGCTACCTGTGGCTTCAATAAGAAATGTTCTGTCTTCCTGCCCTAGCCCCCAAGAAACCAGTTGAGTAGGTCAGTCCGTCCGAGAGCTGATGGAGTGGTATTGGATCAGATTAGATATTACTCCCTCCAGGAAATCTTTGTCCATAAGAAGACCTAGTTACAGATGCACTTGGGGCAGCGCAGTGCCTTAGGAGCAATATGATACTTACCCATCAGACTTCTTAGGAGCTTTCATATAATTTGCTGTTTCCTGGTATTTTTTCCACACTCGATTCCAAGCTAGTAGGAGATAGGATTCTGGGCTTCTTGCATAGTGGTTGACATAGCTGGCTCATAATTAAGAGGTGTTTAATGAGTAAATGAATGGCATCAAAGGAAAAGGACAGAACCTACCTGGAATGGTTGGGAAAAGTGACTAGATTTCTGTAAGGTAGTAAGAGCAAACTTAATCTTTGCAGAGAAGAGAAATGACAATTATTCGACTCATTTATGGTCCAAGAACAATTAGGGTATTTTATTTCACTTAATTATTAAGTGAATCAATTATTTCACCTAATTCTCTAAGCTTTGATGTAGGATTTTCATGCCTGTTCTGCAGACGAAGAACTGAAGCACTGAGAATTTAGATGACATACTTAAGGAAACAGAGCTAGGACTCAGAAGATGAGAAATTCAAACTGTGGTCTCTGACTTCACACCATACCACCACTTATAATTCATAATTCTTGCTTGCAAAGGAACTACTGGTCCCTCTGCTCTTAGAAACCAGTACTGAGGAGGAATGAATCTTTTCCTATGCTAAGTGACAACTTTTTAAAGAAAGCTTTTACCTAATGTGAAATGAAAACATTTTCTTTATGAGAAATATGCAATCCATATGTGCATTTATATTTCAAAGCCCCCAATTTACTAGGATTTCTCTAGGCTGTTTTTGTCAGGGTTTGAAAAATAGCTCCCTGTGATTTTTTAGATGTGAGTTAATATGGTGATAAGCACCATAAAGTCTCTGGGAATAACACATCATTAATTTACCTCAGAAAATAAGACTTCAGCGACAAATAAACCTCATAAGGGCTCTGTGGTTAAAGTAGCTTGGCGAGCAATGGCTATTTGAATTGAATGAAATTAAAGGTAAAAAGAGTGCAGCAAAAGTAATAAATAATTATTTTATGCAGCCGAACAACACACAGCTTTTTTTATGAAGGGTCCTTGACTAAGTTGAAGGGAAAAATAAATTACTGGAAACACTCCATTTAAGCAGGAATCAACATTATGTTCTGGGATGAACATGGAGTTCATAGAAAACCTAATTTACATCCTTGTCTGGCCACTAATTAATTATTTGACCTTGAGAAAGTAACTTTCACTCTCAAGACCTTGATATCTTCATTTGTAAAATGAGAGAATTGAATTCTAATATCTCTCCAGCCCCATCAAAACATAACTTTCTCGAATTCCAAAGATTTTATGTCATGTAGTGATCAGAAACATGAATATGTTCTCAGAGGGGTGTGTGGTTCATTAGACTGAAAGTCAAGGGACTCAGGCAGCAGGGCGTTTAATAATTATGTATGTAATGTGGAGTAAAATTGACCTGGGCTTCAGTCCTTGCCCCTCTACTTACTGGTCATGTAATTTCACATAAATCTGTTCAACTTTTTAAGACTTGATAGGTTGTCATGAGGATTTAAATGAGATAAAATATATAAAATCCCGTGCACAGTAGTTGTCACATGGTAGATATGTAATACAAGTGGGCCTCTACTCTAATATGCACAGCCTATCTTAATGTCTTCCCTGGGGCATGTTTGTAGAGATGTGAGTGGCAATGAGAAGCTGAGCCAGTGCCTGGGTGGTAATCTGTGGGGTCCAGGGAGTTCTCATGACAGTTGCAAAAAGTTTGTGCAGTTGCTAAAGCCAAAACAAATCAGAAATGTGTGAAGTGAGTCAGGGACAGATATCAGTGCTGGAATAAGACTTAGGAATCTGACTGAGGACTGGAATAATAAATTTGGGAATCAACAGCATATGGGTGGTGTTTAAAGCTGTAGAATGAATAGATCCCCTAGCCACTGGTTCTCAACGTTGACTGCACATGGGAACCATCTGGAGAGCTTTTAAAAAATTCTGATGCTTCAGTAACCATCAGAGATTCTTATGTAATTGGTCTCAGGTGCAGCCTGAGCGTCTGTATTATTAAAAGCTCCCTGTATATTTCTATCCAGCCAAGGATGTGAACCACTGACTTAGGGAGAAAGTGTAGACAGAAGAGATTCAACAACTGAGTTATGGGCCTGTTCCAACATTTAGAGTCCATGATAGAAGAAGGAGTCACCAAAGGAGACTAAGAAACAGTCATCTCTGAGGATGGAGAAAACCCACAGAATTCAAGAGGAAAAAAGGGAGGGGTTGCTGAGAAAAGACTATGTAATGCTGTTGAGAGGCCAAGTAAAATCAGAACAGAGAAGTGATTAATCAGTATGCTGTCATGGAAGTTCCTGGTGGACGTAGCAGAGGAAGTTTCTAGGAGTGGTGAATGAGAGCCCTGTTTTTAACCCCATTTCGCCTTTCTTTGTTGCCAGGAACAAGGCTGGGAACATACTTGATTGAGGATTGGTTGAATGGGCTCTTACCACTTACTACAGTAAGTGTTTAAAAAAACTGTTTAAAACTGTTTCTGGCATGGGTCAAATTTTAGGATCAAATAGATCTATCTTGATACTTAGGTTTTTAATTCATTAAATGATGGATGGTTCACTTGAAAACTTTATGCTGTCTTCTCATTATGCTCGTTACTAGGCCAGATACAGAACTGCTAAATAAAGCCCTAAAGGTTGTTCCCTGAACAACTTCAAGAGTCACTATTTACAGAGACTACAGTGTAAATGACATCTGGAGCCATGTGTGTACAACCTGCATACTTATACATGGCAGTCCTGACTAGAAGCTGCTAGAAGAAGGTTTGGACAAGAATGAAAATAATTTTTATCATGTGTCACATTCATTTTTATCATGAATGTCTCCACATTCATATACTTCACACTCCTCTGGATAGTAGGTTTTATTATTTCCTTTTTATAGATTATTAAAAATGCAAGACTCTGAGGAGTCCCAATGGTGGCGGAGCCAGATCTCATGTCGAGTTCATATACTTACCACAAGCAACAGTGAGTAAGTATCATATTATGACTCTAATACAATATTTAGAAGATAAATACCAATTCAGTGAATATTGATTAAGTACCTACCATATGACTAGCCTTGTTGGAGACCCTTGGAATAACATCATTAACCCCAAAAACAAAAATCCCTGCCCTTGAGGAGTTCTTGGTATTTCTTCTTATTACCATTATACCTACTGGCTATATTATACCCCCTGAATATCTGCTGGTTTGAGCAACAGACCTGAGTCCTGGCTTCATGATGGATTGTCTGTGATACCACACAAGTCACCTTGCCTCTCTCTCTTCTTCAGTTTCCTCAGCTGCTCAATGTGGAACAACAGCCTTGTTTAGAGTTTCCTGGTGCATTGGGGTTGAGTAAATAGTACTCCTCTTGGCAGTAAATAGGCCTGGAAATAGATTTTAGTGATAAACTTCAATCTCAGCTTAGGGCAGGAGAATCCAGGCTAGACTGACTGATGAGGGGAAGCAGTGGGTTGGAAGGCCCAGGTTGCT
This sequence comes from Herpailurus yagouaroundi, assembly GCF_014898765.1. Classification (NCBI taxonomy): domain Eukaryota; kingdom Metazoa; phylum Chordata; class Mammalia; order Carnivora; family Felidae; genus Herpailurus; species Herpailurus yagouaroundi. The sequence goes on along the minus strand of NW_024412411.1, from coordinate 9,214,862 downwards.
ACATGAGATGCTGCTGCTGCTGTTTCTGCTGCCTTGTTCAATACCCTTGACAATCTCTGAAATTGGTAGCTTCTTCTCTTAGGTCTTTTCCTTGGCTTCCTTCACTGTCCTGATGAGCATCTCCAAAGGGGTCTCAACTTGCATCTAGACTAAAAATCTATCCAAAACATTGATGATCTTGGTCCCACTGGTTTTCAACCCAGCCGGCTGACCAGTTTTGTGGTACCCAGATCACAATGGGCCATTCTGGCCACATGGCCTCTTGATATTCTATAAGTGAGATACTCAGTCTCCATCAGAGCTCAGTAGCATCCCAAATGCTCCAGTTCAAATGATGTAGAATTCTCTCTGCTGCTAATGGCATGACCTTACTCCAGAAGTACAGGATCTGTGCTGTATCTCTCCTATTGGGGTTTAACAGAGGCTTCATATAGCATCTGTCTCCACAATAGATACTTCTAGTACCACAGAACTTGCTGAATCATATCATTCTAAGCAGCATGGATGTTTCAAATGCAGCCATACTTTTTGAAGAATCCTGTATTGCCAGGTGCCTATCAGGCTTCTGCACCATTCAATAAATGAGTTAAAACAATATTTTCAGTTGCAGAATAGGTAACCTTAAAAATCCAAAGATGCCTACAAGCATAGGGCTTCTTTCTTAAAGGTGGGAGCAACGTAGAATAGTTGTCCTTTGGAACAGTGCATCACTATCAATATGGACTCCTAAGAACTGTATTGATATATCAGACTCTGAATCTTTGTATGTTTTATTCCCCTCCCTCTGGAGCACATGCGACTTACCAAGGCATCCAGAGTACTTTTTCATCAGATATATTTAAAATCTCCAAAGTATAACAGACCCGTGGAATGCTCCTCAGAATTTCTAAATGATCCTGGTCTCTTTAAATTCTACTGCTTTACAAAGCCAGAGAATCATGAATGTAAAGGACAAGATCATGGATGTATACTGTTGGTTGTTGTAGCTATGTGAATGTTAACTATTACTAATCATCCTTAATAATGGCTATTGAAGAAAGGTTCATGGGATCAGGAGTTGTATACCATGAGCCAAAGGCTTTGTTTCTCTAGTTAAGATCGACATTTAAATACCAGCTAATGGGGCGCCTGGGTGGCTCAGTCGGTTAAGCGGCTGACTTCGGCTCAGGTCATGATCTTGTGGTCCATGAGTTCGAGCCCCGTGTCGGGCTCTGTGCTGACAGCTCAGAGCCTGGAGCCTGTTTCAGATTCTGTGTCTCCCTCTCTCTGACCCTCCCCTGTTCATGCTCTGTCTCTCCCTGTCTCAAAAATAAATAAAAGCGTTAAAAAAAATTAAAAAAAATAAATACCAGCTAAAATGCTGCTAAATCTTAGTTAAGTTTGAAGTAGTTTACTATAATCTACAGGTTTCCGTTAGATTTTGTGCATGGGTTAAATTAAACGGGAAAGAAGAGAAAGACTACCAACTTTGTATTGTATCCTTCAAGTCACTGTCATTTATTCAAGACACAATGTTGATTTTTTTTAATTGGGTTGTGGCTTACATACTGCTAAATTCATCAATTTTAGGTGTACAATGAGTTGTGACAAATATATATGATTATTTAACCACAACACCTATTGTGTTCCCTCATATCCGTTTACAGTCAGTCTACTCCCTCAAATAAATGGCTTGTAATTTCCAGATTTGGTGGCTTTTCTAGGTATTTTATGAATTTTTAAAATTTGTAATTTAATTCAATTGGTACCAGAGGACATACTCTATATTATTTCAGTCTTTAAAAAATTATTGAGGGTCACCTGGGTGGCTCAGTCGGTTAAGCATCCAACTTTGGCTCAGGTCATAATTTCACGGTTCGTGGGTTTGAGCTCCGTGTTGGGCTCTGTACTGACAGCTCAGAGCCTGGAGCCTGCCTCAGATTCTGTGTCTCCCTCTCTGTCCCTGCTCCTATGCCTCTCTCAAAAATAAATAAACATAAAATTTTTTTTTAATCTGTTGATAATTGTTTTTAAAAAACAGGGAGAGCACCTGGGTGGCTCAGGTGGTTGAGCATCTGACTCTTGATTTCAGCTCATGTCATGATGTCAGGGTTCCTGAGTTCGAGTCCCTCTGACAGTGCAGAGCCTGCTTGGGATTCTCTGTCTCCCTCTCACTCTCTGCCCCTCCCCAACCCACTCTCTATCTCTGTCTCTTTAAATAAGTAAACATTTTTAAAAGACCTATTGGTAATTGTTTTATGACCTAGATTATAGTGTATATTGCTGAAAATTCTATGTGCACTTGAAAGTGTATTCTGCATTTGTTGCTAGCATGTTCTATAAATGCCAATTTGGTTAAGGGGATTGATCTTCTATATTTTATCTAATTATTCTGTTACTAAAATATGGCGTTAAAAATCCCAACCATTGCTTAGTTATATAAGTTTTGGTGTCATGTATTTTGAAGTTCTGTTTTACATGAGTTTGTATTTATAATTTCATTCTTTCCTGGTGTATTGACCTTTTTCTCATTATGAAGAGTTGCTGCTCATCTCTAGTAAAAACTCTTTGACTTGGAGTCTATTTTGTCTGATACTAATATAGTCATTCTGACTATCTTATGCTTGCCATTATAGTATATCTTTTTATTTTACTTCTAGTCTAATTGTGCATTTGTATTTAAAGTCTTTTACAGACATGAAATCTTAGATTCTTACTTTTTTATTTCATCTGGCAATCTTTGTTTTTTGAATGGAGCGTTTGGTCCATTTAATATGTAATGTAATTTTATTATGATTGTATTTAGGCCTACTATTTTGCTCTTTTTAAATTTGTGCAATTCATTTCTTTTGTTTTCCTGTTCCTGCTTTTTGCCTGTTTGCATTAATTCAATATATTTCAGTGTTCCATTTTAGTTTCTTTATTGGCTATTTAGCTATATCTCTTTCATAATTTTAGTGCCTCCTTTTAGAGATTCCATATAAATCTTAAACTTATACCAATATAATTAGTTAATATTTAATTACTTCAGTTAAAATATAAGAATCTTGTATCTGTGTGTATCTTTAACTCTTCCATTTTTTTTTCTTTAAATAGTCATATATACTTTAAAGAAATTAACAGCTAGACTGATTGTGTGTGTGTGTGCATGTTCACATGTGCACATGAGAGAGAGAGAGAGAGAGAGCAAGAGAGAGAGCGCACCGGTTTTAATATTTACCCACATGTTTAGGTGTTCTTGATTCCTTTCAGTTGGTGTGAGTTGCCATCTAATATCATGTCCTTTGGATTTAAGAACTTACATTAGCATTTATGTAAATAATTTATTGTCACCAATATTGGGAACAATAAATTATTTTCATTTTTGTGTATCTGAAAAGGTCTCTACCTTCCTTCATTTTGAAGGATAGATTTGCTAGATACAGAAATTTCAATTATCAGGAGTTGGTTTCGATTTTGTTTGTTTGCCATCACCCCCTGGAATTAGGAAGTATTTTTCAATGTCTTCTAGCTTTGGTAATTTTTATAAGAAGTCAGTCAACTTTCTCATCTCATGCACATAGCGTATTTTGTTTGTTTGTTAGCAGGGACTGTTCTTTTAAGGTTTTCTTTGTATTGCTATCTTTTAGTAGTTTGACTTTAATATGTCTAAAGGTGATTTTCTTGTGTTTAGACTACTGATGGTTCATTGACAGTTTTCAGTTTTTCTGTATTTTACTATTTATTTTATCAAAATTAATATTTTGAACTAAATTTAGTTATTATTATTTTTTTAATGTTTCTTTATTTTTGAGAGAGAGAGAGAAAATGAGAACAAGCAGGGGAGGGTCAGAGAGAGAGGGAGATAGAGGATCCAAAGCGGACTCTGCATTGGCAGCACAGAGCCTGATGTGGGACTCAAACTCATGAACGGTGAAATCATGACCTGAGCTGAATGAAGTTGGATGCTTAATCAACTGAGCCACCCAGGCACCCCAGCCAAATTTAGGAATCTAGTTTCAAATTTGGTTTTCAGATATTGTTTCTTCAGATTACTTTTCTTTCCTTTTGGGATTCCAACTAAATATTTGTCAGGTTACTTTTCATTTTTTCAGAAGTGTTTGGGAATCTACTTATTGTTCTTCCAAATACCACCCCCCTGCATTCTTTGGGTTAGGTAATTTATTTTGTTAAATTTTTAGATTTAATGCTTCTTTCTTTTTCCATCTCTAATCTATTGTTGAGCCCACTGACATAATCTTTTATTTCAGCTATTTCATTGTTCTGCTTTAGATTTTCTATATTTAAATAGTTTATATTTTGCTGTTGAAATTTTTTTCCCTCTTCATTTATTTTAGCATATTATTTACTTCAACATATGTTCTTTTAATTCCTTAAATGTATGTATATGTGTTTTGAAAACTTTTTCTTTTAAAGTCAGCATCTTATCTCACACAAATTCAGCTTCTTTTGACTACTGTTTTTTCTAAATAGGAGTTATAGTTTTTTTGTTTCTTTGCCTATTTAATAATTTTTGGCTGAAAGCTGGACATTATAGATAATACCCCATTGGCTCAGGATTTTGTCATGTTCTCCTGATGATTAGTGGGGTTATATTGGGTGGCTAACTTACTTGGATTCAAATTTCAAACTTATACAGCTGCTGATGCTGTCCCTAATACCCTCCACTTCCGATCTTTTAGTCTGGCTGTTTGTATATCTTCCTGGTGCTTGAAAATTTTTGAGATCAGGCTAGGATTGGGAAAAGGTGGTCTTCACTCTTTCTATGGTTTCCTTTCTTCTAGGGATTTCTCATATTCTCAGCTGCTCTGCCAGCTTTTGTCTTTTTTATTTCTTTCTTACTTATTCTTCAAGAATGTCCAGCTTCAGACTTTTGCTAGCTGAAATTCTCCAGGTTGAAGAATACACCTAGTAAAGGAAGCATCAAATTCACATACCTGATTCTACAGACCTCTTATGCCATGAGTAGATTTCTGCTGGGCCTGCCTGCCTGCCTGCCTGCCTTCCTTCCTTCCTTCCTTCCTTCC
>NW_024412411.1:9208444-9209456 GCF_014898765.1 Herpailurus yagouaroundi | reverse complement strand
CTTCCTTCCTTCTTTCTTTCCTTCCTTTCCTCCCTTCCTTCCTGCCTGCCTGCCTGCCTTCTCTCCTTCCTTCCTTTCCTTCCTTCCTTCCTTCCTTCCTTTCCTTCCTTCCTTCCCTGTTTTCTTCTACATGTGCATAGTTCAGCTACCAACTAGCAATTTAGGCAGTTTGTTGGTTCAGATTGAGTCTCATCCCTTCTAAGTTTTTTTTTTCTTTTTCCTTTTTCCTGCCAGAATTTTCTCTTTAAATTTCCAGTTGCTTTCCCATTTCTGAACTGCAGGTTTTCTTACCTTGGTTTTCTACAGCAAAAGCTGCATTTGTTGAAGTGTCCCAGAGCCACAAAGCCACAAATTCACAATGTTTACCACTTCAAGGTTTTGTTTTTTCTTTTTTTCAAAATTAACTGTCTAGTCTGTTTTTGCATATGTACAGATTTTTTTTAATCCAGTATTTATGGTTGTTATTTGTAGGTTTTCACATGACCATTCACTCTTCCACCATTACCAAAGTCTAGTCATGATTTAGCAGGGCACTTGCATGATAAAGTTGGTCTGATGTGCCTTTAAACCTCTGGCCAAGGCTCCTGTTAACTTCAGGGATGAGTCTTCCTGATCATATAGGAGCTACTTCCAACAACTTCTAAAGATTCTTAAGTTCAGGAAAAGTATCTACAATATCATTCTTTACTTACTATCTTGGGTAAGGTAGGAGTAAGTCTAATAATTTCAGGAGTTTCTACTTGGTCTTTCCTACTACCATAGCTCTTACTCTAACAACTAATATCAATGAACATTCTGCCAACTTCTACAGATGTCTTTTTCAATTATATAATCAGGGAAGTAGAGAAGGTATCACAGGATAGATGGGTCCACTGTGAAATAAACCTGCATCAGGACTCCATTTATTATTTGATTCCACAATGCCTCTGCCATAACAGAGGCCATGATAGCACTTTGAATCCCCAGATGTCACCCTCAGGTTGAACCCTGTATCCAACAATTTTGAAAAAGA